>NW_020624820.1:2299845-2299975 GCF_003573695.1 Papaver somniferum | reverse complement strand
AAACTCTAATTACTGTTAGGGAGAAGCATGGAGGAGCATTATAGAAGATATGGGTCTGATTTGTACTGTCAAATTAGGTAGAAATAATTTACCTAATTTCTGTTTGATTTTAGGGATTTTTTGGGAAGAA
>NW_020624820.1:2242688-2299736 GCF_003573695.1 Papaver somniferum | reverse complement strand
AAAAAAAAAAAAAAAAAAAAAAAAAAAATTTGCTCCTAATTTCGAAAACCAAATTTTTAATCCCATAAAAACCAAAGTTTTCAAAACCCATAAAAACCAAAATTTTCCCATAAAAAAACCAAATTTTTGAAAACCCATTAAAAACCAAATTTTGGGCTTTGTAACATAGTTACTTAGCTTTTGAGCCAAATCATGTCTGGATCTTGGTCTACAGTTGGGGAATACGACAAATCCCTTAGAGAACTTGCGTATGGACATACTCCACGTTATGAACCTTCCATAGACCATGATGTCAATAGTTATAGGAATTATTATGGACATTTTCAAAGTCCCGAGCCTCAATACATGAACCCTAATGACTATTCACACATGCATCATTCATCACAACGTGAAAATGAACATTTTGTTAGTGCCTCACTCACACAATCATCATTGATCGATCAATGAGAAGCTCGAATTGCAGCTTTAGAAATGCAATCACATGAGGAATCTGTCACATCTAATTTTCTTAGGCAACCTGAAATCTATGCATGTCCCGCATGTGGTAGTTTAGACCACCCTGTTGAGAATTGTCATATTTTGCATAATTTTAGGCAATCTAGAGAAAATCCAAGATATGAAATGCCCATAAATTGTGAGAATGGTAGTCATTGGGACCATAATCAATCCTTTGAGGGTTGCGATCAATATTTTGTAAACCCTAATGACCATGCACGCATGTACCATTCACCACAATTTGAACATGAAGAATTTTGTACTCCCATGAATTTAGACTCCACCACAGAAGCTTTAAGACTCAGTAAGCAAAACTTTGATAGATCTACATCACGAATTCATGCATATTTAGATCAGATTTTGCTTCACCTACAAAAGGAGGAAATTCATGAGGAAATGTATGTTGTCCCTAATGAAGTGTCTAGTCCCATTCATGTAAATGATGTTGAATATGAACCTAATTTAGAGGAACATGAATCGACTAAGGACACCACCACTGTTAATGAGGACCAATATGCATGCTAC
This sequence comes from Papaver somniferum, assembly GCF_003573695.1. Lineage (NCBI taxonomy): Eukaryota > Viridiplantae > Streptophyta > Magnoliopsida > Ranunculales > Papaveraceae > Papaver > Papaver somniferum. The sequence goes on along the minus strand of NW_020624820.1, from coordinate 2,298,716 downwards.
CATGATGATGATTATGATGATTATGATGATATGTTAGAAGAACATGAAAATATTTTGGAACCTGTTGGTTCAATAACATATGGCTTCTCGCCCTCGACCTTCATGAATGTTGTTTTTTCTAATACTCATTGTAATTCATATGATTTTGATATTGACATGGGATTCGTACAATTATTCTGTGAAGATGAGCATGACATAGGAATAGTTGAATCTTCTGTAGACACTAATGTTATTATGCATGAAAATATAATTAATGTGTCTGATTCTCTACCTAGGTCACATTGTGATATTTCTCCTGATTTGCCGATGCATGAGAATAAATTTGTTGATGATGTTGATGACTCTGATTGTGATCTTGCCAATTTGTTTGATGATTGTGAGCATGTTGTGACACGTGTAAAAGACTTAGGAGATGTTGATGTGATTAGTAATGATGTGCCTATTCTCCTACATGAGTCACAATCTGATGGCCTTCCACCCAACCTAGATTTGGTTTGTACCCATATTGTCAAACCGATTTTTCTGAGAGTCCCTAATCTAGGTTTGGAACTGTGTGCTTCCCAAGTCCTTTTGGACTATTTTGCATCTAAGTATAATATCTTTGAGGAACCAAAATTGGAATTAGCATGTGTACCCGTCCCTAGCAAAGTTCATTTCAAATTAGACCTTGTGCATGATGAACCCCAAAAACTGCGAGATTTTGTATCCAAAATTTTATCTGTTGAAAAATCCAGGTTTGGGGTAGCTCATTTTGTTTCACAGCTTCACTTGCATGCCTATCATATTATTATTGTGTGAAGCTGTTGAAATGTCTACATTTTGTCTTTTGGGTTGATCCTCAACTCTTTAGATTGTTAGTGTACGGTGAATTTTTTGTATATAATCCAGTAGATAAAAATTTTAAAAATCCTTTTGTTCATTTTGTATATATTTTGCTAATCCAATATGATCTCGGCTGACATATGTTGGATTTTTGCCTTGCATAATGGAGTTCAAAACTTGCTTTCGCCAATATCCGGTAATCTCTTTCCTTTTTCTACACTTAGCATCGTTCTCATGATATGTGTTATAATCATGTTTATCTTTTGAAACATTGAGGACAATGTTTAGTTTAGGTTTGGGGGTGAAAAGTAGATACTTTGATAACATGCTATAATCGAAAAATAGAACTCTTCCTTTTTGAAAAAATTAAAAATTCCAAAAAAATTAAAAATTAAAAAATAAAATCATAAAAATGGAGCTCATTTACCTTGAAATGTTGACTCTTGTGCAAATATGTAATTTTTAGGAGTCTTAGTCTAGATATTTAGGCACCCTGATTCTAGCACAATTCACATAGTGATAAGAAACTTGCACACGCACGATCTACCAATACATGTATAGCCTCGATCTTCAAGGTGTTTGATAGGAAGTTTGATTGCCAATCACTTTAGAATACTGAATGAGACTTGACTAGCTTGTTCTTTGGTTGGCTGGGATAGAAGTTGGAGGATACGTTAAGAAAAGCAACCATAGAATTTGACCGGATGCATTCGATAAGGGCCACCTCTTGCTAAGAGTCATGTAATTATGTTTTTCTTTTTGTTCATGTATCAAAAGTGTCACTATGTTGTAAAGTTCAAAGTTATTTCTTACAAAAAAAAAAAAATCAAGTATTTATTCCATGTTTTGTCATGTTAAAGACAATAGTTCTCTCTTGTTCCAAAAATAAAAGAGAGTAATCAATGTAAATAAGAGTCATGTAAAGAGTCATCTTTTTGTTGTAAATAGTCTTGTAATAAGCAAGGAGGGTGCAGCCATCGATGTATAACGCGGGTAAACTGAAATATCACCAACTCATTGGGTGAACATTCACAATTCTCGTAAAGCCGGACAGCTAGCTTGGCTTAGAATTCGGTTCTTAGCCTAAAAACTATCTCTTGGTGATTAGTAGTCATAACTTCAGGTCATTCTAGAAACATGTGTAGATACACTTTACACTCTTATCACATGTCTTTATTTGTTATCAGTGCTAGGATTGTGCCTTAGATAGCTAGATTGACATCTCCATTTTGCTGTGAGCTTCTACTATCTTGCACATGTCACATTTCATGGAATCCGAGCTTATATTTTGTCATAGAACTTTGTAGGTACGTTCTAAGCAAACCGTCACGAGACTTCACTCGTCCACTAGGGACACTTAGTGGTTTAAAAGGCTTAGTGCATATGCTAAATGCATTCGAGAGACCAGCGACAGTGGTATAGGTAGGATTTCCTTAGTTTTGTTTTACTTGAGGACAAGTAAAATTCAGGTTTGGGGGTATTTGATGAGTGCTAAAAAGTGCATATTTCTATATCTTTTTGTTGGCATTTAACTCATCTTTTGTGCATTAATTCTACATTTTATCCCATATTCTGTATTTTCATTGTTTTCAAGAATAAATATTTTTCTTACTTAATTTTGCATTTTTAGGTAATAAATAAAGTTTGGATGAATAGCAGAGCGGAAAAGAGCAGAAAAGTAGTGAAAAGCCGGGAGGAATTACACAAGGAAGACGCGAAGAATGGTGTGCACAAGACCAAAAGGCTAGAAGTGGGCTTGAAGAAGAAGAATTGTCCTTAAAGAAGATATGGGCTTGGCATACCCAAGGCCCAAAACCCTTACTCAAACACATTTCCACTATCCAAGCCCGTCTCGGATTTCAGCCGTCAGATCGAAGCATCTCAGCATCCTACGGTCGCTCCATCATCGCACATCAAACTCCGAAGCCCCCGATTTACATCGCAACGCCCATCTCCATCTTGGGTCGTCCGTTTTGCTACATCCCTTCATCCGACGGTCGCTCCACGCTTACCTCCGTATCGCCGTTGGATCCACCTACCATCTTCCCATCCATCGCTCCTTGTCGCAGATCATCAAACCTCTCTGAACCCGCCTAACACCCAAGTATCGAACACCCTATACCCCTAGCCAAACGCCCCCTAACCCTAACTCTATCGACTTCTTCTTTCTTCTCCATCTCTTCTTCCTTCCCCCGTCTGCAGAACCCGTACCACCACCATGTCCGCCATCATCACCACCAACTCCACTTCCACAACCACCACTTCCACCAAATGCCAACAAACACCATCATCATCACTCCCAAATCCCTCTAACGTGCCCATCATTTCCTATTCACTGATTTCCCCTAGTTTAGGGTTTTGAAAATTAGGGAAAAAGAATTGATGGACATGGCAGAGAAATTAGGTGAAGCTAGAAAAGAAATCAAGGTATGGGAAAGGCACCAGGAGAAGCAGAGAAGACATGGGTCGATGCTAATTGAGGAGATTTGTCACATCAAGGTAAGAAAAACCCAAACCCTAATTTCAGTTAATTTGGGGATTTTCGAGTAAACTCTAATTACTGTTAGGGAGAAGCATGGAGGAGCATTATAGAAGATATGGGTCTGATTTGTACTGTCAAATTAGGTAGAAATAATTTACCTAATTTCTGTTTGATTTTAGGGATTTTTTGGGAAGAACCCTAACTTGTAATTGGGTATAAATATGACTGTGGGTGTGATGTAAAGGCTTATGCCTGGATTAGCCAGAGCTTCACCCAAGAGGACTGGACTAGCCAGTTCCTCAACTGTTGGTTCATTTGTTTTGTAAATTTTCAGTCATGTTTTGTTTGAATTTGCTCTTATTATCATATGTGATGAATGTTAATGTTGTTTATATGTTGAGCATGAGCTAAATTGTTGCAGCTGAGGTTTAGATGAAACCTCAGTGCACTGTCTGATAGTGGAATGCTAGGTTAGAGCCTTAGTGCATTGTTTTGATTGAGCAATGGGAGAAATTAGTGCTCATAGCAAGCTAATTCTCTTTCCATTCCATTTGTATGCTTAGGATGCATTGTTTTGATTGAGCAATGGGAGAAATTAGTGCTCATAGCAAGCTAATTCTCTTTCCATTCCATTTGTATGCTTAAGATCCTAATTTCAACCTGGAATTGCATTGCTTGGATAGGTCACAAGGGTGGATTCAATTGCCTTAGTAACTTCTCACATTGCTTCCTGATCAGTTTATTTCCTTCACTGTTTTTTGCACTTCATATCTTGCTGTTTATTTCTTGTATTTTGAAGCTTGCTGTGCACTGAAATCAGTGCACTGCCTTCCCTGCCCTTGGCTCATAGCCTTGGTTCCTTGTTGTTTTACCATCTCTGTTTCACTGTCACTGCAACCTTGTGACCTTGCATTTAGTTTTGCATCAATTATCAGCATAGTGAAACTTCAACTATACACCCCAAGTCCCTGTGGAGATGACCTGTTCTTGCACATACACACTACAATGACAACTGTGCAATTGCAGTTTAACATGTAGGCCTTCTTATCCTTTGTCTTATTTTCTTACTCCTTTAAATGCCTACCAGAAATTTGATACTAAAAGTGATAAAGGTATCTTCCTTGGCTATGCCTCTGATAGTCGTGGTTATGGAACCTTTGGGTTCAAATACATTAGGCGTCTCTGCCCCGACCTTAATGCATGATATGTCTTCTAGTATTCCATGTGATGTTTCCCCTGATGTGCCGATACACGAGAATAAATCTGTTGATGATGTTGATAATTCTGATTGTGATCTTGCCAATTTGATTGATGATTTTGAGCATGATGTGACATGTGTAGATGAGTTAGAAGATTTTGATTTGATTGATAATGATATGCCTATTCTTCTACCTAAGTCACAATCTGATGGCCTTCCACCCAACCTAGATTTGGTTTGTACCCATATTGTCAAACCGATTTTTCTGAAAATTCCTAATCTAGGATTGGAACTGTGTGCCTCCCAAGTCCTCTTGGACTATTTTGTTTCAAAATATAACACTTTTAAAGAGCCACAATTGGAATGCATTTCTTTGCCCATCCCGAACAAAGTCCATTTTCAGTTAGACCTTGTGAATCCTGCACCCCTAAAATTGTTAGATTTTGTGCTTAAAAGTGAACCTGTTGAAAAATTTTGGTTTAGGGGTGATTCATTCGGTTTTTCACTCTCACTCCCATTTAAGTCCAATTTTAGTGTTTTGAAACTTTCTATGTCTCTACACTTTTTCTTTTGGGTTGATCCTCAACTCTTTAGATTGTTGGTGTATGGTGAATTTTTTTGTATATAATCAAGTAGATAAATTTTAAAAACTTTTTTTTTTTTCCATTTGTATATATTTTGCTAATCCAATATGATCTCGGCTGAAATATGTTGGATTTTTTGCCTTGAATAACGGAGTTTTAATTCTGCTTTCGCCGAAATCGGGTATTCTCTCTCCTTTTACTCTACTCAGCATGTCCCTTTCCATATGTTGCATTTTAATTCTTTCCATATTTTGAAACATTGAGGACAATGTTTAGTTTAGGTTTGGGGTATAGAGTAGATACCATGATAATTTGCCATAATTGAAAACAAACTCCATCTTTTTGAAAAAATTGAAAAATTCCAAAAAAATTAGAAAAATGATAAAAACATAAAAATGGAGCTCATTTACCTTGAAATGTTGACTCTTGTGCAAATATGTAATTATTAGGAGTCTTAGTCTAGATATTTAGGCACCCTGATTCTAGCACAATTCACATAGTGATAAGAAACTTGCACGCGCACGATCTACCAATACATGTATAGCCTCGATCTTCAAGGTGTTTGATAGGAAGTTAGATTGCCAATCACTTTAGAATACTGAATGAGACTTGACTAGCTTGTTCTTTGGTTGGCTGGGATAGAAGTTGGAGGATACGTTAAGAAAAGCAACCATAGAATTTGACCGGATGCATTCGATAAGGGCCACCTCTTGCTAAGAGTCATGTAATTATGTTTTTCTTTTTGGTTCATGTATCAAAAGTGTCACTATGTTGTAAAGATCAAAGTTATTTCTTCAAAAAAAAAAAAAAAAAATATCAAGTATTTATGTATTCCATGTTTTGTCATGTTAAAGACAATAGTTCTCTCTTGTTCCAAAAATAAAAGAGAGTAATCAATGTAAATAAGAGTCATGTAAAGAGTCATCTTTTATTGTTTTATTGTAATAAGCAAGGAGGGTGCAGCCATCGATGTATAACGCGGGTAAACTGAAATATCACCAACTCATTGGGTGAACATTCACAATTCTCGTAAAGCCGGACAGCTAGCTTGGCTTAGAATTCGGTTCTTAGCCTAAAAACTATCTCTTGGTGATTAGTAGTCATAACTTCAGATCTTTCTTTACACATGTGTAGATACAATTTACACTCTTATCACATGTCTTTATTTGTTATCAGTGCTAGGATTGTGCCTTTGATAGCTAGATTGACATCTCCATTTTGCTGTGAGCTTAAACTGACTTGCACATGTCACATTTGATGGAATCTGAGCTTATATTTTGACCTAGAACTTTGTAGGTACGTTCTAAGCAAACCTTCACGAGACTTCACTCGTCCACTAGGGACACTTAGTGGTTTAAAAGGCTTAGTGCATACGCTAAATGCATTCGAGAGACCAGCGACAGTGGTATAGTTAGGATTTCCTTAGTTTTGTTTTACTTGAGGACAAGTAAAATTCAGGTTTGGGGGTATTTGATGAGTGCTAAAAAGTGCATATTTCTATATATTTTTCTTGGCATTTAACTCATCCTTTGTGCATTAATTCTACATTTTATCCCATATTCTGTATTTTCATTGTTTTCAAGAATAAATATTTTTCTTACTTAATTTTATATTTTTAGGTAATAAATAAAGTTTGGATGAATTGCGGAGCGGAATAGAGCAGAAAAGTAGTGAAAAGCCGGGAGGAGTTACGCAAGGAAGCCGCAAAGAACGTTGTGCACAAAACCAAGAGGCTAGGAATGGTCTTGAAGAAGAAGAATTGTCCTTAAAGAAGATATGGGCTTGGCATACCCAAGGCCCAAAACCCTTACTCAAACACATTTCCACTATCCATGCCCGTCTCGGATTTCAGCCGTCAGATCGAAGCATTTCAACATCCTACGGTCGCTCCATCATCGCACATCAAACTCCGAAGACCCCGCTTTACATTGCAACGCCCATCTCCATCTTGGGTCGTCCGTTTTGCTACATCCCTTCATCCGACGGTCGCTCCACGCTTACCTCCGTATCGCCGTTGGATCCACCTACCATCTTCCCATCCATCGCTCCTTGTCGCAGATCATCAAACCTCGCTGAACCCGTCTAACACCCAAGTATCGAACACCCTATACCCCTAGCCAACCGCCCCCTAACCCTAACTCTATCGACTTCTTCTTTCTTCTCCATCTCTTCTTCCTTCCCCCGTCTGCAGAACCCGTACCACCACCATGTCCGCCATCATCACCACCAACTCCACTTCCACAACCACCACTTCCACCAAATGCCAACAAACACCATCATCATCACTCCCAAATCCCTCTAACGTGCCCATCATTTCCTATTCACTGATTTCCCCTAGTCTAGGGTTTTGAAAATTAGGGAAAAAGAATTGATGGACATGGCAGAGAAATTAGGTGAAGCTAGAAAAGAAATCAAGGTATGGGAAAGGCACCAGGAGAAGCAGAGAAGACATGGGTCGATGCTAATTGAGGAGATTTGTCACATCAAGGTAAGAAAAACCCAAACCCTAATTTCAGTTAATTTGGGGATTTTCGAGTAAACTCTAATTACTGTTAGGGAGAAGCATGGAGGAGCATTATAGAAGATATGGGTCTGATTTGTACTGTCAAATTAGGTAGAAATAATTTACCTAATTTCTGTTTGATTTTAGGGATTTTTTGGGAAGAACCCTAACTTGTAATTGGGTATAAATATGACTGTGGGTGTGATGTAAAGGCTTATTCCTGGATTAGCCAGAGCTTCACCCAAGAGGACTGGACTAGCCAGTTCCTCAACTATTGGTTCATTTGTTTTGTAAATTTTCAGTCATGTTTTGTTTGAATTTGCTCTTATTATCATATGTGATGAATGTTAATGTTGTTTATATGTTGAGCATGAGCTAAATTGTTGCAGCTGAGGTTTAGATGAAACCTCAGTGCACTGTCTGATAGTGGAATGCTAGGTTAGAGCCTTAGTGAATTGTTTTGATTGAGCAATGGGAGAAATTAGTGCTCATCTGTGTGCTTGTGATTGATTGTACTGTCAAAAGACAGTCAATGCTAGGAGCACATTAGTTGAGCAAGCTAATTCTCTTTCCATTCCATTTGTATGCTTAGGATCATAAGTTGACCTTAGCTGTCACTTAGTTCCATTAGGAATTCAACCTAGAATTACATTATCTGGATAGGTCACAAGGGTGGATTCAAAGCCTTAGCTTAACCCACAATTTGTTTTCACAGTCACTTGCAACTCCGAATCTGTTTTTCTTATTGCTTAGTTAAATTTTCCTTGCTGCTTTGTTTAGTTTTTGTGCAATTTACAGCTTGCTGTGCACTGAAATCAGTGCACAAACTCCCCCTGCCCTTGGCTTACAGCCTTGGTTCTTAACTGTTCTGCCTTATTGCTTTGCCTTGCTCACTGCCTTGGCCTATCCCTCATTGTCACTGCCTTGCATATAGCTTAGCTAGGAAAACTTCATAACACCCCAAGTCCCTGTGGAATGACCCTGTTCTTGCACACAAGCTACAACTGACCCTGTGCACTTGCAGGTATCACTGTAGGCATCCATTTATTGTCTTATTTTCACATCTTTAAACGCCTACCAGGTGCCTCTCCCGGATGGGATTTATTGACCCCAAATCTCCATGACTCAGGTTCCGGCGACGGTGTAGCCTTTTCCTGAGCCATGTAACAGGTACCCTCTAATATGACGTACTTTAGGTCTTACATTTTCCTCTTGCGAAATTTTATTCGCGAACTAGGGTGTACGCCATAAAGGTTCACCCCTTTCTTTTATGTCATTGTTCTGTGGTTATCTCTGCGACAATTTCGCACATCATGATCTTCTTTTGATATGAGTAATTCTTCCATTATTTTTTCATAATTCATAACTTCTCAAAGCTTCTTACTGATAATATCTTTTCAAATACAACCTGTTCCATGGTCCGTCTAATCTATGACCAACATCTCTCCCTTCTGGATCCATTAATCTATAAGCTCCTGTTCCAACTATCTCCTTAATGATATAAGGTTCATCCCATTTTTTTCGCTAATTTTCCACCATTTTCTCGCTGATATATTGGTGTTTCTTACAGAACTAAATCTCCTGGTTGAAATTCACGTATTTTGACACGTTTATTATATTCTCGAGCTAATCTTTGCTGATAATTCTCCATATGTTGTAAAGCTTTTTCTCTTCTTTCTTCTAATTCATCAAGTTTGTTTAAAATTAAACCCACACTAAGATTTTTCTCCCAAGCTTCTCTTTTTGTTGTCGGAATAACAAATTCTGTTGGTAACACCGCTTCAACTCCGTATGTTAAACAAAAAGGTGACATTCCAGTAGCTTCTCTTCTAGTTGTACTATAAGACCATACTGCATTATGTACTTGTTCGCACCATGATCTGTGATGTCCTTCCAATTTCTTCTTTAGTATATCTGCAATTGTTTTATTTGTTGCTTCTACTTGCCCATTAGCTTGTGGATACAAAGGAGTGGACTTTCCACATTTTATCTTGAATGCATTAATTTCTATATTCTGCCCCTCAAACTGTTTCCCATTATCAGATACCAACTGTGCAGGAATTCCAAATCTGCAAATGATATTTTCGAATATGAATGTAAAGATATCTTTGTCGCGAATATGTTGTACTGCCTTCACTTCTGTCCATTTTGTGAAATGATCTGTTGCGACTATTAAGTATTTTCTTTGTCCAGTTCCTGGTAAAAATGGCCCCATAATGTCTAAGCCCCATTTTCCAAAGGGCCATACACTGGTTGAAGATGACAATGGTGCTCCTGGTGCATGTATTTACTTTCCATGTCGCTGACAATCTTCGCAGCGTCTTGATATTTGTTTTGCATCTTCATGCATGTATGGCCAATAATAACCTTGCATTTTTGCTCTATATGCCAAAGATCTTCCTCCACTATGATTGCCAGCATCTCCACTATGTAACATTTTTAGCACCTTTTCTCCTTCCTCTCGTGTCAAACATCTGAGTGATGGTCCACTAAAGGATTTTCGGTATAGCAACCCATCTCTTAATTCATAATTCGTTGCTCGGATTTTTAACTTGTGTGTTTCCAATCTATTTCTTGGTGTTTCTCCTTTCGCCAAATATGCGTGAAGTTCCATTCTCCAGTCTGCGACATTGTTCATTTGTTCTTCTTTTTCATTATCTATCATCATCACATCCACATCTTCCTCTTCTTTATTTATTGATGGTGACAGAAGTGTTTGTATTTTTATGCATCTCGCAGTTGGATCTGTCATCATGCTTGAGATGAAAGCAAAAGCGTCTGCGAGTCTATTATCCTTTCTTGAAATGTGCCTCCATTTTATCTTTGGGATTTTCGCTGATAATTCTTCAACCAGCTTCTTGTATTTCTTCAAGGATGGTTCATTTGTAGTATACTCTCCTTTTATTTTGCGAATAACTAGCTGCGAATCACTAGTGATCCTGGCATTTTCTAGTTTCATTTCTATTGCGAATTTTAAAGTATGTATCACAGCTTCATATTCTGTTTCATTATTAGTGGATGCAAATTCCAATCTGAATGAAAAAGCCATCTTTATTCCTTCTGGCGAAATTAAGACAATTCCAACTCCATTTCCTTCTCCATTTGATGATCCATCTACCAATATTTCCCATCTATTTGGTTCTGTTAATAAATCTTTTGGATCTCCATGTTCTTCTTCTACATCCATCATTTCTTCTACTGCTTCATCTTCTTCTAAAGGAAATTCTGCCAAGAAATCCGCAACAACTTGTGATTTTGGTGAAGACAAATTTTATATTTAATATCAAAGTGGCCTACTTGTGTATTCCATCTCTCTACCCTTCCTGACCTTTTAGAATTCTTCATCACTAATTCAATTGGTATTTTTGTTAATACCTTTATCTTGTGTGCTTGAAAGGATATGCGGAGCTTAAATGATGCATAGACCAATGCTAAGATTAACTTTTCAATCTTTGAGTAATTCTTCTCAGCAGTGTTAAAAGTTTTGCTAATGTGATAAATGGGTTTCTCCACTCCTGCGTCTACTCGCAATAACACAACACTTAATGCATGCGACGTTGTCGCAAGGTAAATCAATAATTCTTCTCCTGGTTCTTCCTTTTGTAAAATAGTTGTATTCATAAGATGCTCTTTGATTCCTTGAAAAGCTTTTTCACATTCATCACTCCATTTAAATTTTGCACCCTTCTTGAGTATATCGAAAAAATATTTGCATTTGTCTGATTATCGCGAAATGAATCTCCCCAGCGAAGCTAGAAGCCCATTCAACTTATGTACATCTTTTATTGTTGCTGGTGTTGGCATGTCACGAACTGCTTGCACTTTTTCTGGATCAACCTGTATTCCTTCCTTTGATACAATGTAGCCTAAAAAATTTCCCGATGCAACTCCAATAGTACACTTCTCAGGATTCAATTTAATGTTATACTGCCACATTTGTTCAAAAATCTCCCTCAAGTCTTGTACATGGTCTTTAGCTTCTTTACTCTTTTCTAACATGTCGTCCACGTATAATTCTAATGTTTTATGTATCCATTTTGCGAACACCTTCTCTACCATTCTTTGATATGTCGCTCCCGCATTTCGCAAACCAAATGGCATTTTCGTGTAACAATATAAACCTCTAGGGGCAAAGAAAGCAGTATGTTATTGATCTTCTTCAGCGAGAGGAATTTGGTTATACCCTTTGTACCCATCTAAAGATGATACCCTATCATTTCCCGCTGCAGATTCCACCATTTGAGGAATATCGGGTAACAGAAAACTATCTTTGGGGCAAGCTTTGTTCAAATCAGTGAAATCTATGCAAATCCTGATTCCCTTGTTTTTCTTTGGGACAATGACCATACTCGCTATCCATTCTGGGTATTTAGCTTCTCTTATAATTCCTGCCTCAAGCATTTTCTGTAATTCTTCTTCTATTTGGGAATGGTAAGTTGTTGCAATTTTTCTTATTCTCTGTTTAAAGGGTCTCACATTTTTGTTAATCTCCAATTTGTGGCAAGCAATTGATGAATCTATTCCTGGTATCTCATCCATGTTTCCTGAGAAAATATCTTTATATTCTCGCAACAAGTTGACAGTTCTTTCTTCTTCTTCTATATCCATTTTGGTTACAATTCTCATCATTAGAGGCTCCTCTACAGTCCCAACATTTATTTCTTTTGTTGGTTCAGCGGCAGTGTAACTGGGTTTAGGTTCTCCCATTGGTGTTGGTTCTTTTATTTCTTTTATGGGTCCTTCCCCTTCTTCCGAAATTTCGCCGGGTATTCCTTTTCCTTCTTTTTCCCTTATCATATATACTCTAAATTCTTCTTCCTTCTTTGCTTCCTTTGCCAATTTTCTGCGAAATTGTTTCTTTTTTGCTTGTTCTTCATAATGTTTTACTTTAATTTGATGACATAATTTCGCATTGTCAACATCTCCTCTAATTTCACCTATTCCATTTGGAGTGGGGAATTTATTGCATTGATGCAACGTTGATACCACAGCTTTTATCGCATGTATCCATGATCTTCCTAATAACATATTATATGGCGATTCCATATCCACCACGCACAATGTTACATATGTTTCGATTTCTCTAAGTGGAATTCGCACCACTATTTCTCCTTTAGGTTTTGTTGTAGATTTTCCAAAGTCGTGAGAAAAATATACTGAACTGGACATTTCTTCATCTTTAAATCCCATTCCTCGGAATGCATGATAAAATATTATATCAACTGAACTTCCTGTATCGATTAAAGTTCTGTTCAACATGCATTCTCCTGTGGATTTTATTGCTGTATCCTTCTCTTTTCGTGTAATAGGCACTGTGATGACCAACGAAGATGTATGGTTCAAATTTTCTTTTGGTATTTCTTCCGCCATGAATTCAATTTTTTGCTTTTCCCACTCTTTCAAGGATGATATTTTTTCTACCGCTATAACTTTCTTTCCTTCAAAATTTCTTTTATGTATTCTTCCTTTGACGTTTTCATGAAATTCATTGATTAAGCTTTTTTTATCATATTACACTCCAATCTTTTGCCATTTTCATTAATTCTACTCATCTTTCTTTTAACTGATTCACTGATTTATTTAATCACTTTCTTAATTTGAATAACTCAATCAACAATCTTCAACTTTCGATCTTCAATTCCCTGTTTCTAGCGCCATTATGTATTTGCAGGAAATCCTACACTACACCCCTTATATGATTTCATTATTGATTAGCTCATTTTTAGGTTTACACTCTTAACTTTATTGATTATTTCTGAATGTTCTTACAAGAAAGATAAAGAAGTCAAGAATGATCTCTGCTCTGAACTTTCTCTCTCCTATTTACTTGTTTCTTACTCAAAAAAGATCTCCCTTTTCTTTACAACTCGAATGACTATTTATAAGGAAATACACAGTGGATGACAGCTAATCTGTCCTTTATTTTCGGATATGGTTTGCGACATTCTCGCAACGTTACAAATGTTAACTTCGCAAGCTCTCTAATTTTCGCAAGACTATCACATCTTTCTCATGTTCCTTGCTGACGTCGTTTCTGAAATTATTCTGCGACGCTATTGTGTTGTACCATTGATAATTTCGGTGAGACATAATTGTTGCGAGATTCTGATCCTACACTTGTCACACACATTTTGGTAAACGTTTACTGGGTTCGTGAAAACCATGCCCAAACGTGTACTTGTATGTTGGTTCAACATAGTAACCCAAAAAGGTCAACCATATGAGCATTTCATATTAACCTTGTTCTTCTCCACCATAGCTAGTTCAATTGACTCAAATGAACTAGTTAAAGAGTTGTTTAATTGCTATGAGATCTTATGTAACTACACAAGACACAATTGAAACAAATATGATTCGATTCGATTGAATCGGCTCATGAACTTTATAGCCACGGTTTGCATAAAGCATTCCTTAGTAATTTAAGTTTCATGTTCAGAGCACATCTTTAGATCATAACCTCTTAAGTTCACAAACAAGTTCGCGGACTTAAGTTAATCGGTTGAGTTTTCCAAACTTAGCAGAAATTCTCGGAAAGAGAACTTCCGCCAGTTCGCGGACTTAGCACACAAACGAGTTTTGGAAAATCCAGCAGAAATTCTCGGTCGAGAACTTCCGACAGTATGCAAACTGAGTCTGCGGACTGGGTTCGCAGACTTGGCAAGCCAATTCCACAATCCTCCCGATTTCTCTTTATCAACAAAGTTTGAAAACTTCGGTTCAAGGAATACATGGTTATGTAATCTAAACTCTCATTTCAATCATTGAGACATTCTCATAGGACGCTATGTAGACGTTATTCACAGACCGATTCACGTCAGATCAATTCTCAAAGTGATTGAAACTTTTCATGACTTTCGTCACTAGGTGAAGATAAACTTGATCAAAACGAAACACTTTACCAACACACGATTTCGAGATAAAAGATAAGCAATGAATGCTCAGCTTGAAATGTCAAATGTGTATGATCTAGTCTATATAGCATACGACTTTTGTCTCATAAGAAGTAGAATATAGAAGAGATAGACTTTTGAGTGATATATAAGTTCAAGTCTCCACATACCTTTTTGTTGATGAAGTTCCATGGTTCCTTGTATAGATCTTCGTCGTTGTATGATGAATCTCCATGAATTCCTTGAGCTCAACTACACTTTTCTATCCTAGTACGAGACTTAGCTATGTAGGCTAGAAATCAAGACTTATAGTTTCGATCACTAACATTGACAAACATACTTGAGATAGCAACGCATGCGAGGTTGACCGAGCTATGCTCTAACAAACCTATATAAAGAGGTATTAGGTCATGAATGAAAGATAATCAAGAGTTCATGAAATCGTAAGTCTTGGAGAGGTGAAACATCACACGGAGCAAAATCTAGGGATTTGGAGCGATTCTTCAATTGTAACGATCTTTCTAAATTTTTCTTATATGTACATCATGGATGCTTCTACATCCATGAGTAGCTAAACACCTATTGATTGAGGATGAATTCTAAGTTGTAAACTAGATTTCATTTAATATATGAATCTATTTTGATTTCTTCATATGATTATCGTTGTTTCTACTATGAATAAATATTATATATTAATTGATTGACTGTTCTAGGTGGCCAACTAAATCAGTTTATTGATTAGTCTAAAGCTAGTAAAGGGTTAGGATATCCGTGTAATTTTTGAATAACCTCTACACAAGTAGAAAACGTGAAACCTTGCATAGGAATTCTGTGGAGCAACCACGTGTAGAAACCACACTAGAAAGTGGACCTTGCACTAAGAGTATAACTACTAGGATTAACCTAAGTCACAAAACATAAAACATTCGACCAAGCTACACCTTGAGTGCGCTACTACTTGGTGGTTTGGACGAATAGAATATGGTATTCGAGCGCTTCGGTACCGAGTGACCAAAGAACTTTAGAGAATAAAACTGCTCTAGCTGCTGTTCTACGGTTGGTGATAATCTATGATTAATGACGAATAAATGAATATATTAACTCATTGACGGTTTATATACGAAGAAGGATTCCTCGATCATATCTCTCTCTATTGCTTACAACTTAATATTTTCAGTTACTTTTATTTACTTTGTTCAAAATCTAAAACAAAACCCCCTTTTCGTGACACTTTGACAACTAAAACTCACTGCTCTTCGTGGGAACGATCCTTGCTTCCATTATATTACCAGTTAATTTTGTGAAAATAAGATTATTAGTTTGATTGCACTTACGACAGCCATCAGGGGGATTGGGAGTAAGGGATATGCTTGTTTAATCCCCCATTTGAATAGATTAAACCTCTGCAACATGGATAGGAAGAATGCACTTCAACAGGCTATTAGAAATAAATTAGAGGTGTTCGCCGTTTTGGAGGATACCTTGAGAACTTTGAAGCAATGGATATGCTTCGACTGCATGTCTATCCAGGCCTGGATTAGGGCGTGAAAACATGGAGATACTGATCTTAAGCCTGCAACAGTGGATGGAGATGTAGTCGAAACAATTTTGGGAGTTCTTCGGCCTGGTTGTCTCCACTTCAGCTGGACATTGGTGGTGAACTTACTGCTGAGACAGTAGATGCAGTCTTTCGAGCTCATATTTGTACTGTGAAGAGAATTCCGAGGGGGTGCAGGCTTGCTTTTTCTCACTCTCTAAAGGCAGTGTTGCTGAAAGTTGCAACAGAACCTAAACTGGTTAGAAATTGGGTTGGTTTGCTGGTGCTTCCTCGCTGTATGCTGCGAGTTTTCAGACCTAAGGGCATAGCATAGTACAAATCTGGGAATCATAATGAGATGCAACAAAAACAAATACTTCGGGCACTTACAATTTGGGGTGAGTCTGGTGGAGTGCAACAGCTTTTTAAGGAGGCTCTACACTACCACAAATGGGGGGTATTAAGTGTGATGATGATACAGAGGCAGACAATAGGTTACGTACGAATGTTTCGACATGTCTGCAAAGTAGCAGGTGGGCACTTCACAGCTGCAGTCAAATCCATCAGTTCTTCTGGCGTGGCGCCAAATAATGCGTAGACATGGAAAGTGCTTGAAGATAAACATCCGTTCATGCCTCCTCCATAGAAACCAACTATCCCTTTACATGAGACACCTTTACTTGATGAAGAGGGGACGATTCTAAGCTGTATTAAGTCATTCCCTAAGGGAACTTCGTGGGGAAAGGATGGTTTTCGGTCTCAGCATTTGTTGGATGCTTTTTGTGGAGAAGGTTCCACTGTTGTTGCTGACTTAGTCACAGCGATAACAAGGGTAGTAAATTTTTGGTTGAGTGTCAGTTGTCCACCTGTCCTTGCAGAGTTCATTGCATCGGCACCCTTAACACCTATCCTTAAACTGGACAAAAGCATCCGTCCTATTGCTATTGGGACGATTTGGCGGCGTCTTGTGTCCAAAGTTGCAATGAAGGGGGTTGGAAAAGACATGTCATCTTATTTACATGACTTTTAGTTTGGAGTGGGTGTTTCAGGAGGTGCTGAGGCAATTCTACATGCTATGAACAAGTATGTCAGTAAACATCATATAGATGCTAGCCTTACTATGCTAGTCGTAGACTTTACCAATGCTTTTAATCTAGTCGACCGAACATCCATGCTTCTTGATGTGCGTAAGCTATGCCCATCTATATCTCTTTCGGTTGAATACCTGTATGGCCAACCTGCAAGATTGTATGTGGGAGACTATCACATTTATTCGTCTACAGGGGTTCAACAAGGGGACCCTTTAGGGACGTTGTTGTTTGCATTGGTGCTTCATCAGCTTATAGCAAGGATAAATGAACAATGCACACTATCCTTACATGCTTGGTATCTTGATGATGATACTGTTATTGGGGAAACTGAAGAAGTGGCGAAGGCTCTCACAGTTGTTCAGACGGAAGGGCATGTCTTGGGGCTTATATTGAATATTAAGAAAACAGAAATCTTTTGGCCCTCTTGTGATGGACAGAAGATAAGAGATGGGATGTTTCCTGCTGGAATTTCAAGGACAGATAAGGGGGTCAAACTATTGGGTGGTACAGTCAGCCTTGATGATGGGTTTGTGAAGGGGACTTGCCATTCGGAGAGCTGAGAAGGCAGTAGATTTAATGCAGGTTTTATCCAAGCTTCGTGATCCTCAAAGTGAACTTTTACTCCTACGTGCATGTATGTGCATCTCCAAGCTCCTCTTTGGGATCCATATTTGCTGCCCAGACTATACTATAGAGGCGACATATATTTTTGATAGAGGCTCGAGAGAGGTGGTAGAGGGCATTGTGGTTTGTGGGGGGGCGTTCTTTGGGGAGTTACAGTGGAGGTTATCCACCCTGCCTATTAGATATGTGGTCCTTGATTTATACACTGCTAAGGAGGCGTCATAATATGCCTTTCTAACATTCCATGTGCAATCCTGGGGTCTACAAGATCACATATTATGGGGTGTGGAATAGAGGACATGGATGACAATTTTCATAAGGATTTTAAGACATTACAAGAAACTCTTCCTGATTATGATTTTAGCAGCTTCATCAGTAAGGACACCGCCCCCCTTAAAGCACAAAGTAACTTGGCGAGTGCTCTTTTTGGCAAAGTTGTCAAAGACATAGATAGAGTTTATGAGTTATCGGGCAGAAAAAAAGAAGTCTTTGGTTTCCTACAAGCAGCGGATGCCCACGATTTTCTTCTCGCTATTACGATTGAGGGCCTTGGACAGAAGATGTCACCGTGGAATACCGGTCCATCCTTAAGTACAGGTTAATGATTCCTTTATAGACTTCAGATTCACGCTGTCCGACATGTATCACAGGTTTCTTAGACACATATAGGGAACATGCAGTCCATTGTAAAGTGGATCCTGGTTTCAAATATAGACATGATCATGTGAGAGATACGATGTATGAGGTGCTATGGAGGGCTGGTATTTCAGCAAAGAAAGAAGCAGCTGTCAACTTTTTAACGAATCCACTTGATGGGAGATCAACACTCAGGCCAGAAGACGTTCTTATTTTTGGATGGGCTAATGGCAAACACACATGTGTTGACCTTACTGGGGTTTCTCCGTTAGTAGGCATTGGATATGGCACTTTTACAGTTGGACAAGCAGCGCTGAGGGCTGCCTCAGGTAAGATAACGAAGCATGAGAAAGCATGTATTGATAATGGACATGCTTTTATCCCCTTTGATTTTGATACTTTTGGTTTCTTGGCTCCAAAGGCGGTTGAACTCCTTAAGAAAGTCCAGAAAGTCATGCATAGTAATGTCATGACCCCAGATTCGAGGGAGTTTATTTTTAAGAGGATATGTTTTGCAATTCAAAAAGGGCTATGTAGTTTTGTTAATTGCTTTATTTAAATGATCCTCATAGTGTTTATATATATGATAAATTTGTAAGATTATATTGAATTAAAAGCATGATTTAAATCAAGTTTTTTGTTTATATAGATAATACATTAAAAATATACAATAACAAGCAAATAGCTTAATCGTTGGAGCCTTGTTTAGTAGACTAAGGGTCATGTGTTCAATTCTCACTGCCAAGATATTTTTAATTACTCTTATAAATAAAAGGAAATGGTATCGCCGAGTCAATGACCCAACTGTTCGAATCGGCGAGTCATGCCAAGTCAATATCTAGTCACTTGTTCGAATTATGCATGGTATCGCCGAGTCAATGACCCAACTGTTCGAATCGGCGAGTCATGCCAAGTCAATACCTAGTCACCTGTTCGAATTATGCTGACAAATTATACGCGAGTCCGAATTATTCGCGAATTTAGTTCGTCCGGATGATTCGAATCCGTTCAATTCAGATACGTTCGCGGATAATTCGGGAATTATTTTTCTAATTACCAACTAGGCATCATAGTGATCCCAAGAGTTTTATATTACTTTAATATAAGATTCCTCTTTGATCCAAGTATCGTAGAACTTAAAAATCCATTCTTTTCTAGTAAAGGGTAGGTTAAGAGAAAGCAAAATTAGACAATGGTCAGAGCCTATAGATCCTTGGTGAGAAAGGGTTGCTTTGGAAATTACAGATTCCAAACAGCATTTTGGACAACCCTATTTAGTTTTTCTTGAATGTTCTTTAAGCCTTTTCTGTGATTATTCCAGGTGAAAGCATATAATCCATTTTTCTCTAAAATTCTATGGCAATAATCACAATCACATTTTTTAAATATCAAACCTCCTAGTTTTCCAAATTGATCAAAAATTATGTTAAAGTCTCTTATAACTATCTAGGATATTTTCCTGATATTTACTTGTGCTCTTATTTCTTCTGAAAAGTCCCAAGCTATGTTTCTGGTAACTGGATAAGGACTATCATAAAAACAGGGTAGGACCCATTTTATTGAATAAAAATTAGTTTTAACTATGATATTTATAATGTTTATATTCCATTGTACCACATCAAAGAACAAACCATCTAACCATGCTACTACTAATCCTCCAGCTTGGCCAATATGGTCCACTATATGGTAATTTGGGTAGTAAGATACTAGTGATTTGACTAGAGATATTTGAGATTTTATTTCAGATGAGAATAAAATTTCTGATCTTTCCTGCTGGATTAAGAATTTTAGATGGTTTTGGGTGAAAGAGTTTCCACACCCTTGCACATTCCAGGCTAATATTTTCATTTCTAGGGTTTTGAGAATTTAACAGGTGATTACCAGACACAAAATAAGATACACATAACATGTACCGAATATGAAATAAGCAAGAATATTTATTTCTAAGTAAATTGTAGTTTGAGGATGATGCTATCAAGAGTTAATTAAATGTAAATTGAATCAAGAAAAGAGGAATGCTTGTGTCTCGTCCTATTGCACTGATGGGGGATAGACTGAAACGAAGAGGGAGATATGATTCCGTTTCCTTTTGTTGCTCTTTCATGTTAGACCTATACTGATCAATTTTAAGATTGGATTCATTTTCTATGGAGATTAAGCAGACATTATCCGAAGACGATGAGATAGAGAAATCAAGGATGGGGATTTTGAAAGTTGACTTTTGAGATTGAACCGGAGTCGTAAAGAAAGAGATAATACAACCTATTTGTAAGGGATTAGTAGAAAATGTTGGGGTTCTAAAATAGGATGTGATTGAATGAGGATATAGGGAAGATTCAAAGAAACATCTATCATTTTCATAAGATGATAATGACAATCTTCTTCCTAAGACAGGCGAGGTTGAGTTGGTTCCACTTAGGACTAGGTTAGTTATATATTATAAAAGGCCTGAGGCAGAGATCGGTTCCAACACACTTGTTCTAGCAAATCAATGAATCTATGAGTTTCCCAGTTAACAGACGAACCGATCCTATTGGGAAATTATGAAATTTTTTTAGGTAAATTAAAAGGAAAAGTACACTTTCCTAGGGTAGATTCGGCTACTAAGGGAATTTCCGAGTCTAGATCAACGGCTTGAGAAGTATTGAAGAAACAACCATCTCCACAGAGGTAGGAGGATCATTAAAACTTGTCTGATTTCCAAAGAAATTAAGTGTGATAAGCTTCAGAGATCCCTGGTAATGCAAGATACTTATCCACCGAGGTTGAGTTTTCATGGAAATCTACATTGTCTTTTGGGTTCCAAATTTGAATAGGGATATCATTAAGGAAAAATATATTATCACCATGAAAAGGAGATTCCATAGTGATGTCATAAATATCTTCAAGGGGTTTATTCTGTAAGATATCACAATTACTTTCTTTATGGCCAAACCTAAGGCAGTGGTAACAAAACTTATAAGGGAGGTTGAGATAGTTGAAATAAATTTCATTTACATGATATTTTTTTTACTTTCACTAGTAGTTTATCTATAATGGGTTTCTCAATATTGATCCAAACTAGTACTCTTCGATAAAAATATGGGAATAATGGGTCACTTCCTACACAAACTTACTTGAGTTGACCAATCTTACTAGCAATTAATCCTAGCCTCTCATGACTTATGTGCTCATATTTTCTGTTCAAGATACTAGCCAAAAGTGGGAGTTGCTTTACATAATCAGTTGAGATATTCATCTCAGGATAATCCTTGGTAGCTGACAAAACATTACTAAAAGGTTACCATGGACCATTTTCTATGATCCACTGGAAATCAACAGAAGAATGAAAAACAATGATGAAAAAGGTTCGAATATACCTCTCTGATTTGAAAGCCAATCTTTGGTCCCCGAAAATAACCTAATACTCCTCTAATCTCCCCTTTGTTATATAATTCGATAGAAAATACTCTTGCCAAGATATTATACTTTTTAATGCCAAAATCTCTGACAAATTCTGGAGGTGTTGGTAATAGACCCATTTGGCTATGGTTAGAAAACCTTTGAGCTATGGAAAACCCACTCAAATGTTGGTATAAATCATAGTTGTTTTCCATGTGTAAGGGAAAGAAAATGATAGAGTGAAGATCACTGAAAGATGAAGGTAATCTTTAGGTTGAAATGGATTCCCTAACTATAAGAAGTTAGGTAGAAAACAATAGAGAGGAAAAGACAAAACAAAAGTAGCACACCCATGACTGTTAGGGAGGGTGCATGGCATTAGCAAGTTCAAATTCTCCAATCAGGAATGACAAGAAAATCTATAATAACTCAAAGGTTAGATAGTACGAGGTCAACTAAACAAAATGAGATAGATTATGAAGTAACAATACAAGATTTTGGGTCTAGTGTTTAGTTCATTGTTGTGTCTCTATCTAGTTCACGGGTGTGGTATCTTTGTTCACGCTGCTACTCTGAGGTTTTTCTGCATACTAATCAAGCTAAGTGTTTTATTATGAATTACAACTTCTTAAATCTTATCACATTAACTTGTTTGAAAGTTCCAACTTCATGATGAACATAATTCAAACCAATACTTAAATGAGAAAATATAAACAGAAAACTAAGAGGAAGACAATAGTATTACAAGTTCATCAAAACTTCTTGTTTTCTTTTTATTTTGTTTCATTTTCTTGAGCAACTACATTTGCAGCGAGCCATGTGTTTCTTGCAATCTTAAATACGTTGTTTCCCACCGTTGCAATCGCATTCTTTCGTGCATTTGGTTTACGATTTTCCACCCCAAAGACATTTGGTCGTGCATCGAAAGATAGGCGTACAAGATGGGCAACCATACTTAAAATGATCAAGAATGTAGTCTTACATCCATGCATTGTTAAGTTTACTAGTATAACTGAAAAAGCGGGGGGTATAACAACCACACCTAATAATTCGTTAGGAAATCTGTATGGACTAACTCCAATATAATTCTGAGAGATCTAACTGAATAGAAATCTCAATCAAGAAATATATCAAAGAGTTATATCTCTATTTCTCAGCATAATCTGCAATTGAACAGATATAAATCTGTGAGCCCGATTGATATGAGAAATAACTTGGACGGTACCAAAGACCAATGCCCAGGTGTCAATCAATTTCTTTCCAACAACCAAAGGTCGGATTTACCAATTGATTGAACTACGCACAACCTGTGATATTTCAATTACATAAAAATATAAAGCAGAAAAGAAATAACACAAACACCAGAAGTTTTGTTAATGAGGAAACCACAAATCCATAAAAACCCCGGGACCTATTCCATATTTGAACACCACATTGTATTAAGCCCCTACAGACGCTAGGCTACTACAAGTTAACTTCAGACTGGAATGTAGTTGAGCCCTAACCAAGGCTCACACCGATTAAGGTACAGTCGCGTTCCTTACGTCTCTGAATCCCAACATGACTCTACACACTTGATTCCATTAGCTGATCTCACCCACAACTAAGAGTTGCTACGACCCAAAGTCGAAGAATTATAAACAAATATGTCTCCCATAGATAAGTCTATTCTGATAGATAAATCTGTCTCTGACATAAGTACCTATGAAGTTTTTGTTCCATCTTTTGATAAATCAAGGTGTACAGGAACCAATTGATAATCCGGTCTTATATCCTCAATGAACATCCTAGAAGTATCAATCACCTCACAATAACTTAACTATATGGTGGTAGAAGAAGTTGTTGTGGAATCACAAATAATGAGACGAGGAGCTTTGTGATTACTTTTTATAACTAACCTATCGGAGATAAATCTCGAACAAATCTTAGAGAAGATAATACTCAATACGATAGAACAAGTAAGATCAGAATATGCAACTACAGAGAAAATAGTTGGATCTGGCTTCACGAATCCCAAATGAAATCTTCAAGTCGTTAACCTATAATAGTTCTGGAAAAACCTAGGTTAAAGGGGAATCGACTCTAGTCGCGACTAGGACACAAGAAAGTGCTTTGATTAGGTTTTCCAGTTGCTAGAGTTCTCCCTTATACAGTCTCAGGGTTCGCTTTCAATCAAAGCTAAGTTAGCTTAGAAACAAAGCATTCAATATTCAGCGTTAGATGAAATCCTGATTTAATATTCAAGCTAAGTTTGCTTAAAACCAAAGCAATATCTCTCCACCATTAGAAGGTCTTATCTTGTTACACACAAAAGAAATATACCTTCATTTAGATATGGGTAACCGTACCTAAACGTGTATATTGAGTGGGCTCAACAATAGTTAACCGAAGTTAGCTATATGAACACTTTTGTCTTAACCGCATTCATCTAACACTTCTAGATCATATGATGATCAATCAATCATGAGAGATAATTAAATGAATCTAATTATGTTACTAATAGAGTTGTTCAATTGTTCACTATCTCATAGAAATATATATGAACCAATTGAAACAAAATCGGATTGATTCGTAATCTTACAAAGTACTTATACCGAAATCAATTCATGAACACTAAGCCACCGTTTGCAAAGATTGCATTCCTTAATTGATAAATATATTTTTCATGAGTATGAAAACATACTTAACCGATTTAGAACTTTAACCATTAAGTTTGCAAACTGGTACGCAAACTATAGCATCCGGACTTTGGTCTTGTCCAGCCGTTTGCAAACCGGTATGCAAACAGCAGTCCCGGACCTAACTCAGGTATAACCGTTCGCATACTGGTATGAAAACTTGGTTCCCGAACTTTAACAGTTAAAATCGTTCGCATACTGGTATGCAAACAAGGTTTCCGAACCTGAATCATACCAAAACAGTTTGCATACTGGTATGCATACTGTTTTGTATCCAGACAAAGGTTAATTGTTCTAAACTCCCATTTCAATCATTGAAACATCCTTAGAAGACGACAATGACTGTCTCACACATACCATTATCTTATAAGTAATTTTCAAGTGATCGAATAATCAATACGAAACTTTCCGAGTCGACATCAAATGATTGTCTTACACAAATCATGTAAGATGTTTCAAGGAAATTTTCACATGATCATCTTTTGACTTATTATTTAGCTTCCAACAAATAAATTGTTTCCAACTAAACTCGTCAAGAATAATGATGAACGTAGCTAAAGCAAAAAGCTTCCAACACATATTTCGAGAAATAGATAAGCGAGATAAACTCGGCTCGAAATATCAAATGTGTATAATATAAAAGTCTATATAGCTATACGACTTAGTCTCATTAGGATATAAAATAGAATAGACTTCTGAGTGATAGATAAGTTTTAGTCTCCACATACCTTTTGTTGATGAAGTTCCTCCAAGCTCTCCTCAGTAGATCTTCGTCTTCAATCGATGAACACCGTGAATTCTAAAGCTCAACTACACATTCTATCTTAATCCGAGACATAGTTATAAGTAGACTAGAAATCAAGACTTATAGTTTTGATCACCTAAACTTGACAAACAAGCTTGAGATAGCAACGCTTGCGAGTTCGACCGATAAATTCTCTAACAATCTCCCCCTTTGTCAATTTAGTGAAAAAACTATCAAAACATATGGATTACAAAATAAATAAACTTTGTAGCTTCTCATCCGACATGCTTGATTTCCTTGGTTCTTCAACATTCCTTGAATTCTTCGTCACTTTAAGTACTTCAAAGATTCTGAATGTGTTCAACTCAACATCATTGTTGTTGAAGATCCGTATCCATAACAATAAGAAAACAATTGTTCTCAATTATTGTTATACAATGTCATAGTATTATTACACAACATCAAAGTCCAATTGTATCAAGACTTTGACAATAATACTATGGTGATATTATCACTCCCCCTTAGTCAATACTTCATCACACAATGAAAACTACCCCCCTTACATAATGATCAGTGAACCACATGTATGTAGTGTGAACTACAAAATAATTTCTCCTCCTTTTTGTCAATATAAATTGGAAAAGGTACGAAAACTAACGGGATCATAATGAAATTATCAAATAGATATTTCATGACTAAAAGAGAGCATATCAATTTTGTTTCGATGATTTCACATAGTCGAAACTTAGTGTATTCATCAAGGAGTTTATAAAGATACAAGATAACTCCTACAATATTCCACAGCCACACTCCCCACAAAGATTTGACAACTAAGCACAAGTTCAATTAAGAACTCCTCACTATAAAATGTCATTCCCGAAAGAACAACAAGGGCAACCTTACTTTTAATAGAAAAGAAGGATTTCTTTGGACATTAACAATTACATGAAACATGAATTTGTATCTGTGAGTGGGGAAAAACGATTTGCTGGTTTTTACGGAATTGAAGAGTCGACCGTGTGGAGACTCCTTGAACCGAGCGAAATGTTGAACCTCACACAGATGCACTGCAAGAAGGGAGTGATTTAAGTTCAAGAGATCAATCTGTAAGACCCCGTCCTAAACCAAGAACGATGGCCGTTCCAGAGTCAATTAGGTCACAAGAGAGGATGGGTTGATCTATAGGAGGGAAGCTGAGAAATGCGTGAGATCAATGGTGATCTGAGATTGTAGGTGTGTTTTGAATTCAGCTTGAAAATGCTCTGAATGATTGAATTTTGCTCAATTGAGAGTAATTTCTGTGAGTTAGTGTAGACGAAAGATTGTCTGTATGAACTTTTATGAGAAATTGCTCATTTTGGCGAATGTTGTTCGAATGTTCGAAAACTTCTGTATTTTCAATCAGGATTCAGGGACATTTTATAATGCCGGAGTTGAAAACACCATGATCCCATGAAGTGTGACAGTTGCTGGAATCAGAGAGTGGGAAATGGGGAAATCGTGTTAAAACCAATTACTCATCGTGCGGAGACTTGGTTAACTTTCCACCCACTACTTTGCTGACTCTTCCAACTGATTGCACGACTTGCTCACATTCTCATCGTGGGTGAACACACATGCCGTAAACCGTCAGACCTAAACCCTAGTTAGTATCCCCCCATGTGACACGATTGAAATCTCATGATTGTGGAGTCAGTTGCTGACTTTATGGGACGATGAGTCCATGTATTGCTGAGTTGAACATGATTAGCAAATGTTTCGAAACTCATGAACTTAATGTATCTGCTGAGACGAGGTATCATCATAACCTAAGACGAGAAAAAATGTGTTACTAAATTGTTGAATATTGATAGTTGAACCAATATTGTTTGATTTGAGCAAATATTGCTAGTCTGAGCAATATTGCTAATTGAGTAAATATTGCCGGTTCGAGCGAATATTGCTAGTTTGAGCAAATATTGTTCTTTTGATGAATTGTTAGTAGCTGTACCAAATAAAATATTAATTTAAGTTACTGACTGCTGAGTCGAGCAAAATAAATACGAATGTTAATCATGGAATCAACATAAAATTATCAGAGTGTTCGAATCTGCTCAGAATCACGTTTCTGCTGAGTTCTGGATTCAAACCCCTAATTTTACTGAGATGATGATTTACTGCAAATCACATAGGACCGGCTACATGGGATGACGGTTCACCATATAACTCCCAAATGCTCGAATGAGCAAAAATACCAAAGTCTCTTGAGGACCAGTTGGTGAAAGAATGATTAAATGTTGATTTAATCATTTACTGAAATAATGCTCGTGTGAGCGAAAAATCATAAAACCTGATGTAGAAAATATGAGGGACCGACCAAGAGGTCATGAGACCGGCTCTTGGTGGTCGTGGGACCAGTAGATGGTCGTTTGAGTGAACTTCCAATTGTTTGGAAAGAGTTCGAACCTAATATGAGCAACTGAGCAAATTAGGTTAAAATCATTAAAACATGCGGGACCAGCTGTTTGCAAGCCTCAGGGTCACCCTTGGTCGGTCAAGGGGACGTGCCCGTGTCACCATGATGTCCGTGCTTCAGTCTTGAGAATTTTGATATTTTCTGGTGCACGTTTGAGCAACATTTGGAGAAAATATGAAAAATCCATGGTTTTGCTGAAACTGGGAAAAATACATGAGATGATGAAAATAAAAAATAAACAAGGAACCGCAAGGTGTGGGACCGGCCACGGTTAGGGCATGGCCGGCCGGCTGACACGCGGTCCCACATGCTTTTTCCAGTTTTATGTGATTTTATGTATTTTTCTCTGAATTAAGGGAAATTCCATGAAACTGGAGAGTTTGGCGAAATTATGGAACTTCCATGAGATGAGAGACATAAATTAAAATATAAAATAGGGAATGGGAGTGTGGGACCGGCAATGGCCGTGGCATGGACGGCCGGCCAATGGGCGTGGGTCCCAAGACACTCTTCCCAATTTTATGTAATTTTGATGATTTTAGATAATTTTCATAAAATCAAAGGGATTTGTTGAAAACCAAGATATTTTGTTGAAATCAGGGAGTTTACATGAAATCAGGAAACAAAACACCAAATAATAATAAAATAATGGGCGTGTGGGACCGCCTAAGGCATGGCCGGCCGGCTAGAGCCCGGTCCCACAAGTTTTCCTATTTTTTTAATATTTTCCATGATTTTAGAGAAAATACATGAAATTAGGTAATTTTAGGGAAAATTCATAAAATCAAGGAATTTTCATAATTTGAGAAGGAATAATAAGGACGTGAGGGCATGGCCGGCCGGCTACACATCTACATCTTCTCTGAGAGACTTTCTCCATCAGAGGTGGCATGAGCTTTCATGCATAGAGACATGAGTCTCGATACTCATCCGATTGCCGGATCCGGAGTAATTACTGAAATTGCTCAGTATTCATGAGATGTGTCGTGGCCTCAGCTGAGAGACTACACATCTACATGTACTCTGAGAGAAAGCCTTCTCAGTCAGAGATTTTATGGCATGAGCTTTCATGCTTTGATGAGAGACATGAGCCTCAATACTCATCCGGTTGCCGAATCTGGAGTATAGTTTTACAATTCTACCCTTTGTCGAAAATACACCATCTACATTAAGTCCCCTGCTTACTGAGGAATAGTCATGTTCCTCAGTCAGCATTGAATGGTGATTTTCCAGGTACAGACAAGAATAAGTAATTGAACTTAGTCATAAGATAAGATATTACCGGATTTCAACTGAATGAGCAATCCATGGTTTGAGCGGAAAACTCTGTGGAATAATATA
This sequence comes from Papaver somniferum, assembly GCF_003573695.1. Taxonomy (NCBI): domain Eukaryota; kingdom Viridiplantae; phylum Streptophyta; class Magnoliopsida; order Ranunculales; family Papaveraceae; genus Papaver; species Papaver somniferum. Next base: position 2,269,749 of record NW_020624820.1, on the reverse strand, counting down.
ACACCATCCAGTGAACATAAATTGATGTAGAACCGCTGACTAGATGGTGGAACCTTGGTTGGTTTAGGATTCACGCGCCGGGTCCAAAAGGACATCCTTATGGAATTAGGTTTTGGAACTAAAATTAGGTATAAAAGGGAATTAATCCCTTTTTTTTATCTCTCCCACACGTCCACCACCTTCTTCATCTCCTTCACGTCCGAGCTCAGCAGGAGCGAAAAAAAAAATCCGCCGGGAATCGACGCCGTCCGATCATCGCCGATTAATTTCTGGCCGGCGCCGTCTGGTGCGTTAAATTTTTTTTTTTTCAAAGTTTTATGATTTCATGAGGTGTTCATGCTTCCATCATGTTAAAATTCTATACATGTGTATATGTTGATGTGAGTCTTGTAGAAAAACCCTTGTTTTATCAAATGTATGTTCGTTCGATCGTTAGTTTTGAAAACTAATAAAAATCCCTGATTTATGAGAGATTTCTTTATATATGTGGACTTAGGTCTAGTGATAAAACTTAGTGTATGAGCTTTCATGTGAACCAAGATTTTATCTTAATTGATGTGAGATTTCACAAAACCGAAATAAACCCCGTTTTAGAGGATAATGCTCATTCGAGGAAAATAGACATATATATTTTTATGTATGTAAATTTATATCCAGTGATAAAAATTTATTTATGAGCTCTTATGAGAATTATTATTTTATCACAATAGGTGTGAGCTTTCACAAAACTAGCATAAACCTTCGTTTTTTAATAAAACGCTAATACGAAGGAGAATAGATTTTTTTTTAATATATATGTAGCCGTGACATATTTTATTCACATGGATTTGTTCTTATTAGATAAATTCTGAAAATTTATATGAACAAACTGCATTAATTATTGATTTGTAAAATCAAGACATGGGTTTTGAGTAACCTTCAAACTAGACAACTTATTTATGATGCAGTCATGTCTTATTGTAAATTTCATAGTTCAGTTGTGTGAATGTTCACGTTATGAAAATTATGTATATTATTTTATGAGAAAATCAATTTTGAAGGTTAATAAAGTTTTGTTCGTTACTGCAGGTTTCAAGGAACGAACTAATTTCGTGTGTTAACTCTTGTATTGCAATCACTGTTGTTAGTGAAATTGAAAGAGGTAAGAGTTCAAGATTTACCATTTGTAGACACCGGCGTTTTAATTTGCATGATTCCATCATCTTATTGAATTCGCGGATGGCTGAAACATTGTGTGGATTTCACAGCAGCTTTGCGAGGATGTCTGATTCTCCAACCAATGATGCTTCCAGATATGAAAGGTGTGCGGATGATGATATCTCCATAGAGGAAACATGCACGGATGAGACTTCCGTTGATGAGGAAGACGAAACACCTGGAGTCAAGAATTTCCCAAATATAGATGACGCATTCTTTGAAGTTCCGGAGCCCGAAAATCGTCTCAAGTCCCCGGTATATCGCCTTCTGATCAATCCCAGGACGGTCACTCAAAAGAAATTGGTGACTCCTCGTGCTGCGATTCGGTTCTGTCTTGAACAAGGACTATTCCAGGCTTTCAATGATTGAATTCAAGCTTTCTCTACGCCCCTTAGAGAAGTTCTCGGTATAGTCTAGACACATGCTAGGATTTCCTCGTGTTAGATCTATGATGGATAGAGCACAAATTTCCAGGGTCGTTCAAACATCTGGAGATTTGTATATCTTTCATGACGCACGAGGTATTGTAGCTCTTCTTGCTCGCTGGTGCATCCCAACTCACACGTTTATATACATCTGGGGAGAGTTCACTATTACCTTGGAAAATCTAGTTGCTTTATTGCATCTTCCAATTACAGGTAACTTTCCTGAAGAACTTTGGACAGCGGAAGAGAAAGAAGTTTCCAAAACTTTAACAACTAAGATGGAGAGAATCAACAAGGTTTTTGGTAAAGGTTGTTATGCTCATTGGTTGACACATTGGTGGCCACGAGACGTCCCTCTTGATGAACCCGACGGTATGTTGTCTATTGCTACTTTCTTGTGCTTATGGCTGTCTAGGGATGTGTTTGAAGATGCTGGTACCTTGTTGAAGCCGTTTGTAATTCCTTTCGCTATTAAGCTGGATCAAGGTGAACAACTTCCTCTAGGTAGATTATTCTTGGGATCTTTATATTCTAACCTGGACTCTTTAGTCGTAGACTCCAGTGTTTCGAACGGCTTCATGAAGATTGAATGCTATGCCAACACGATGTTTCTCCAAGATCTGATGTGGGAGCGTTTCAGAAACTATGCACCCATTCCCCGTAGTGTCTTACAAAGTCTGAACTCTGCTGATGCTCGACGTATCTTCCATGAGAAAGACAACGCTAGGATTATGCGCTGGTCTACGAAGCAAATTCAGTCCAAGACACGCTTCATTGACGTATTAGATGACGAGTCTGAGTTTAACTTCCGTCATTGGGTGGTGGTTCCTCCTCACGTTTCTCAATTGACGACTTTCAATGCTGGAGAAAGTAAGTATTTGAAATCTGGTGCTGATTTGAGCGATGGCGAAAGATCTTTCATGCTGAGTTGCACTCCCGGTCATTTAATATCAGCAACGTATGGGGATTTTTCGTTGGAGGAGTATAACATTGACAGAGCCGCCCGTCATATGGGTATGGACCAATGTGTTCCAACCTTCAGAAGGAGAAGACCATCAGTGGAACAACTTAAGACTTGCTTAGATCACACACATGATGAAGGGAGATCTTATTGGTTCCCTTGTGCTGATCGAACTACGTATGTGACTCCAGGCTACATGGAATTCTGGGATCAGCAGCTTGAGCGTCTTAATGATTATGTGATGTCCATCCAACCTTTAGTGAAAGATCCTCCTTCTTCTGAGATGAGTTCCTCTCGTCCCAGATGTAGATGGGGAAAAACGATTTGCTGATTTGTAAGGAATTGAGGAGAAGACCGTACGGAGGAGACTCCTCGAACCGAGCGAAATGTTAAACCTCACACAGATGCACCGCTGCAAATGGGGTGCTTTAGATTCGAGAGATCAATCTGTAGTACTCCGGCCTAAATCAAGACAATGACCTTTCCAGAGTATATTCGATCACAAGAGAGGATGGGTTGATCTGTAGAAGGGAAGCTGGGAAATGTGTAGAATCAATGGTAATCAAAGATTGTGGGTGTGTGAATTCTGAATATGATAAGCTCTGAATGATTGAAATTTCTCAATTGAGAGTAGTTGCTCAATTGATAAGTTGATGATCTCGTGTTGTCGATGAGACGTGAGATTGATGATACTGTTGATGTCGATGATTCAATCATGATTCAGAGACTTATTTATATTGCTGGAATTTTAGACACCATGACCCCATGAAGTGTGACAGTTGATGGAATCAAGGAGTGGGGAAGTAGAGATCGTGTTTGAAACCAGTTGCTCAACGTGTGGAGACTTGGTCGATTTTCCACCCACTACCTCATGAATTCCTTCAACTGATTGCACGAGCTCACATTCCATCGTGTGTTTGAACACACGTGTCGTAGACCGCTAGACCAAAACCCTAAGTGATATCCCCCCAAAGTGACACGATTGACGTCTCGTGGTATGTTAGTCAATTGATGAATTTGTGGTTTGATGGGACGATGAGTCCATGTAGTTTTTGAGTTGAACATGATGTTCTGAAACTCATGAATTGAACATGTCATGAGACAAGGGTATAGTTCTTACGATGAAGTGAGCAAGTATTGCTCATTCGATGGATCGTTGAATATTGATTGTTGAACCAATATTCCTTGGTTTGAGCAAATATTTATCATCTGAGCAAGTGTTGCTCATGTGATGAATTGTTGAATATTTGATCGTCTGAGCATGTGTTGCTCATCTGATGGATTATTGGCAGCGTACCAAAAATATTAATTAGAATACTAGTGGTTGAACCGAGCATAATTAATAAAATTAATGACCATGAGGTCGTCGTAAAATTATTAAGGTTGGAATCTGGAATGATGATCCTTGGATTCAGAAACCCTAATTTGATCAATTGATGATCAATTCATGGTTCATCAGAATTTTAACCATGGGACGAAGGAGGGAGCGACTACATGGGACCGTGGATCAACCATGTAGTGTCCATATGCTCACGTGAGCAAATACAAATAACTCCTGAAGAGTTGACGATTTGTTGGTGAAAGAATGATTAAATGCTGGTTTAATGATTTATTCGAAAATGCTCGTCTGAGCCTTAGGTGAGAAAACCTAATTAATTATGATGGAGTGAGGGACCGACCATGGGGTCATGAAACCGGCCTTGGGTAGTCACGTGACCGCCTGATGATCACTTCATGAAAATCCAAAGTGTTTGGAAGAGTCTTAGACCCAATACGTGCAATTGTGCAAATTAGGTCAAAACTGTGAAACTTGATGGGACCGTCTTCTGTAAGCCAAAGAGCCAATCTTGGTCGGTCAAGATAGCGTGCTCGTGTCCCCAAGGCGTCCGCGTCTCAGTCCTGAGAATTTTGATATTTTCTGGCGTGCAATTGAGCATCCATTCGACAAAATATGCCAAAATTAGGGTTTCGACGAAACTGAGGAAAACACCATGAGATGATGGAAAATAATTATAAAATAAGGAATAAGGAGGCGTGGGACCACCGAGGCCAAGGCATGGTTGGCCGATCGTGACCACGGTCCCATGGTGCTATTTTCCTTAATTTTATAATATTTTTGATGATTTTATGGAGAATTCATGAATTTTAAGAAATTTGATGAATTTAGGGAGTTTCCATGAATTGAAGGAGTTTTCATGAGTTCAAGGAAGCAAAAAATATTAAAATAATAAAAACACGAGCGTGTGGCACCGTGGGGGCGTGGCCGGCCGACTAGGGCCCGGTCCCACGAGTTTTCATAATTTTTTAATATTTTTTAGGTATTTTTTCATGATTTGAGGGAATTTTTCCTAATTTGAGAGAAATACCATGCAATCAAGGAATTTGATGAATTCAAGGAAAATAAAAGTAATAATAAAATAAAGGGGCATGTGGGACCGGCTAAAGCATGGCAGGCCATCCAGGGCCCGGTCCCACAAGTTTTCATAATTTATTTTATTTTATTATTATTTGCTGATTTGTGCAAAATACCATGAAATCAAGGAGTTTTTCATGAAATTAGAGAAATAATAATAATAAAAAAAATAATGAGGAACCGTGAGGTGTGGGGCCGGCTGGGACCAAGGCACGGCCGGTTGGCCCATGGTCACGCCCCACACTCCTTTCCTTAATTTTATATTATTTTTTATGGATTTATGACAATACCATGAAACCGAGGAGTTTCCTCGAGACGAAGGAGATTTGATCAAATGAGAGAATTTTCATCAAATCATGAAAAATAATGTATTAAAAATATAAAACTGGTGTAGGACTGACCACGACACGGTCGGTTGGTCGTGTGTCCGTGTTCCCATCACCTTGGTCAATATTTTTAATTATTTATTATTTCCTTCCCTATTTTGCATAGGTTCATCGTTTCGTTGTATTTTGAAATACTCGTTCGTGCGGTGACTGTTAGTGTATCGTCGTTGAATACACCTTCAACATTTGAATCAGGGCTTACTTAGAGGTAGCTCAGACGCCCGGTTGTTGATTATTTATTACTAATTGTGGAATTCGGTGGAGAATAATTCACAAAACTGAGTAATAAGATGTTTATTATTAATTCATAAGCTTAGCTGAGGATTCGACTACGAATTCAGAATAATAAAGTGAGTATTACCATTCCATGGGATCGTAGATTCGACCATAGAATCAGAGTAATTAAGATTTATCTATTACCATTTATGAGACCAGTTGTGGATTCGATCATGAAATCGGAGTAATGAGATAATATAGTTATTGCTATTCTATGAGATCAAGCTGCGGATTCGATCATAGAATCAGAACAATTGTTTATTGCCATTCCATGGGACCAGTCGTGGATTCGACCATGGAATAGGAGCAATTTTTATTGCCATTCCATGGGACCAGTCGTGGATTCGACCATGGAATATGAGCAATAATAGATTATTCTGGGAATTCAGTAGTGAATGTCACGACAGAATTAATCTTAATTAGGAATAATTAACTTTGTGGCTCTATACTAGCAGAGCAAGATGTCTAGGAGCATTAATTATCCCGATATGAGCTTGTCGGTAAGTCATATCCTTTATATAGTCAGGGTAAACTCGTTGTTTGTTCCTGAAGACGTTATCGCTCTATACTAGCTGAGCAAGCTGTCTAGGAGCCGTCCATCTCGTGATACTATATAGAAATAATCACTGAAAGTGTTCAGTATTCTTGAGATATGTCATTGTCCAGTCGTGAGACTACATATCTACATGTACTCCGAGAGAAAGTACTCTCCGTTGAGAATTCGATGAGAGACCCGTGTCTCAATACTCACGTCTGATTGCTGGATCAGAGCTTCATATAATTATGAGTTTACGATTTTATCCCTTGTCGAAAATCCACCATCTACATTAAGTCCCCTGCTTACTGAGGAAAGCTGTGTTCCTCAGTCAGCCTTAAATGGTGATTTTTCGGCCATAAATAACAACACCAGTAATTGAACTTAGTCGTAAGTTGAGACGTTACCGGACTTAGAGAGCATGAACATACCACGACTTGATGAAGGATTCAGTGTCATGATTGGAGTGTCGTTTGGTGAGCATAAATTGGTGTTGAGCAGCTGGTTTGGACGACGAGTCCGTGGTCGGTTAGGATTCGCGGGTCGGGCCCAATAAGGAAATCCTTGGAAAATTAGGTTTTGGAAATTAAAAAAAATTGTATAAAAGGAATTAATCCTTTTTTTTTTAATTTTTCCACGTCCAGCTCTCCTCCTTCACGCCAGCAAGAGAAGCTTGAAGTTGCGCCGCCACCTGATCGCCGCCGCCGCCAGTCGCCGTTGCCGCCGGCCAATTTCCGGCCGACCAGGTGCGTGCGTTTTTTTTTTGATGTTGTGACCCTCATGAGTTTTTCATGTTTTGATCATGATGAAACCATATACATGTGTGTATATATTGGTATGAGTTTTATGAAAACCCTCGTTTTTGAAAACGTATGTTCGTTCGATCGTTAGTTTTGAAAACTAACTATAATCCCTGATTTAGGAGAGATTTTTTTTTTAATATATGAACTTAGGTCCAGTGATAAAACTTAGTGTATGATCTTTCATGTGTACCACAGTTTTATCATAAAAGGAGTAAATTTTCACGAAATCGAAATAATCCTTCGTTTTAAAGGCAAATTACGACGACTCGAAGGGAAATTCATATGATGAACTTGTGTCCAGTGATAAAATTTTGCTTATGAGCTTTCATGTAAATACAAAACTTTATCATATGTATGAGATGTGAGCTTTCACAGTATTTTGAAATAAACCTTCGTTTTAAAGACAAACAACGACGATACGAAAGAAAAATAGTTTTTTTTATATATATGCAGCCGTGACATATATTGTGCAAAATATGATGATATATTTTATTTTCATGAGTTTGTTTTCATTAAATAAAATCCTTGAGAGTTTATGTATGCAAGTTGCATTAATTGCTGTTTTTTTTCCGAAAAATCAAAGCGTGTGTTTTGAGGAACCTTCGAAGATAGACAATATATTTATGATGAAATATTTTATTGTTATAAACTTCATAGGTCAGTTGTGTGAATGTTCACATTATGAAAATTGTGTCCGTGATTTCATGAAAAATCAGTTTCGGAAATTAAATAAAGTTTCGTTCGTTTTTGCAGTTTTCGAAGAGACGAACGATTTTGAGGTGTTAACTCTAGCATTACTATCACTATTGTTAGTGAAAGTATAAGGTAAGAGTTAAGAGTTACCATTTTTTCTTGTATTTCCTTGATTTATATCTGGGCGGCATACTGAAGTAGAATGTAGTGTGGACCTTTTCAGCTACTCAGCAAAGATGACCAATTCCCAAGCTGACGACGCCTCGAGGGAAGAGATGTGTGTTGATGATGGTATCTCTAGAGATAATACATGCATGGATGAAACTTCCGTTGGGGGAGACGAGGACGAAATCCCTGGGATTAAGAATGTCCCGAACATAGATGATGCATTCTTTGAAAAAGATATTTCAGGAGCTGAGCAACATTTGAAATCCCCAGTGCATCGTCTTTTGATAAATCCCAGAACTGTTACTCATAAGAAATTGGTTGACTCCTAAGACAGTGATTCGATTTTGTCTTGAACGAGGGATCTTCACCTCATCAATCATAGAGTTTAAGCTTTCTCGACGACCTTTGGAGAAATTTGCCGGCTGGGCGAGGCATATGTTGGGTTTTCCTCATGTGAGGACTATGCTCGACCAGGCGCAGGTGACGAGAGCTATTCAAGCTTCTGGAGAGTTGTTCATTTATCATGATGCAAGTGGTATTGTGGATCTGTTTACCCGCTGGTGCATTCCCACTCACACTTTCATATGTAGATGGGGAGAGTTTACCATTACCTTGGAAAACGTGGCGGCTCTGATGCATCTTCCAATCACGGGCAATCTTCCTGGGGATCTTTCAGATGAGGAGATTGCCGTTTCTCATGTCTTGACAACTGCAATGGAGAAAGCGAATAAGGCTGGTAGTAAAGGATGCTATGCTTCCTGGTTGACACACTGGTGGCCCAAAGACGAGGTTTCTAATAAACCCATCGACGGTATGTAACCCATTGCTGCTTTCTTATGTTTATGGTTGTCCAGAGACGTTTTTGAAGACATTGGAAACTTGTTGAAGCCTTTTGTGATTCCCTTTTCTATTAAGATGGCTCAAGGTGAGCAACTTCCGATAGGTAGTTTATTCTTAGGCTCCTTGTATTACAACCTGGACTCCTTGATTATAGACTCCAGTGTGTCGAACGACTCTATGAAGATTGAGTGTTATGCAAATACGATGTTTCTTCAAGCTTTGATGTGGGAGCACTTTAAGAATTATGCACCTATTCCACGTAATGTTCTGCAAGGACCGAATACTGATGCGCGCCATACTTTCCCTGAGAAAGATAATGCTAGGATCATGCGTTGCTCCACAAAGCAGTCTCGTTCTAAAATACGCTTCATTGATGTGTTAGATGAAGAATCTGAGTTCAATTTTCGCCCGTGGGTGTCAGTCCCTGATTATGTTTCTCAGCCGATGACTTTCAATACTGGAGAAAGCACGAGTTTGACGTCTGGTGCGCATATGAGTGATGGAGAAATATCTTTCATGTTGAGTTGCACCCCTGGTCATTTGCTATCAACCACATTTGGAGAGATTTCAGTGGAGGAGTATAATATTGATAGAGAAGCTCGACAAACAGGTATGGATCAGTGTGTTCCAACCATACGGAGAAGGAAGCCATCAGTTGAGCAACTCAGGACTCATTTGGATCATACTCACGTGGAAGGGAGTAGCTACTGGTTTCCTGGTTCTTATAGATTCGCCAATGTAACCCCAGGTTATGTAGAATTCTGGGATCAGCAACTTGGGCGTTTGCGTGGCTTTGTAATATTTCCCAGACCTCCATTCAAGGATCTTCCTTCGGCTGAGATGATTTCCAGTCGACCAAGATTGAAGTATCTTTCTGGTGATAAACGAAAGTCGTCTCCAGGATGCTCTCAGGTATGTTTCTTCATATAATCTTCACGAAATTATAAGAACTGTATTCTGATTATATTACTGGATTTCACCACAGGACGGTCGTAATATACGACCTCGAATCGGTGTAGATTTCTCAGAGACTGATGCGGTTATTCATGGCGGAGAAGGCGGGCATAAAGGTTATAAGCTGTTACCCAATACCGTAAAGTCCCCAGTTGGTGCTTTGGTAAGTTTCCAGTATTTTCTTTGTTGTGAATCTTTCTCGCCCATATTATTAGGATCCTGAAACCGATATTGTTATTCCGTTTCAGAGTTTTGCTCCATCAAGTATTGATGGTCTTCGGTTCTCCGCCTTTGAGCAAGCAATTCCTGACTTGAGCGATGAAGAAGAAGCTGTAAGTATCTCTTCACATGTTCGATTATGATGCTTTATTGATGAAACGCTAATTATTTGAGAATATGTCCAGGAGGATGTCCTTATCGAAATGGAGAGTGTTGCTACTCGACCGTCTCTTGATAATAGAGACACAGGCGGTGCCAAGGATTTGGAGCCGAATGAAAGTAATCATCCTCCCATCGTTGACACGGACAATCCCAACTCCTTGAACGCTTTGGATACCTCTCAAGTAAGCATATACCCTGTACATTATTCATAGAAGTATAAAAGTGCTGATTTTTGAATGAATGAATGTGAATCCATGTGCGTATATTAGTCAAATTTTGTCGTCAGAAAATTCGGAACCCAGCTTTTTAGTAAAAATGTCGTAGAATCTTGTCCGGAATCGGATTTTGATGATCTGCATGTGCAAATTCAAGCCCGGAAAATTTCCAAGGTTTTTTAAAGAAGCTTTTTAAGTTTTGAGCACGTTCAGAGCCTGAAAAAGGCGAAATAGTAAACTTCCAGGACTTTTTCAGATTGCGCATCACTTGATATTTTGGCCACATCAACTTGCTCTTTCATCGGATTGTCATGAAATTTTGACATGTCGTAGAGGACATCCATACGAATAGAATGGTATATGTCCCATACTAAAATTCCTTGTAGATTTCTCCCAGTTCGTCTCTTAGTACAAAGCATAGTTCAGTTTCTTCAGACAGACTCATCGTAAAACGTGTTTTCATGACTTTTATGTTATTTGCTCGTGCCTTGAATATATTATGATGAACCTTGATTATGTTGCCTTGATGGTATACTGTGTTTCATAATATCCTTTGGATTCGTGACTCTAACCTCATGTAATCTTCGTATTAAGTGCTAAATACCGAAGTTGAGGATACTGGAGCCAACGATGATAACTCTAACCATTCTGGAGTTATTGATGAAGAGACAGCAATCCCTGTACTTCAAGGCCATGAGAAGGTCGCTACTGATGTTATGGAAACCCAGATGGTTGTTGCCTCAGTGATAGAAGAAACCGAAACAGCAATGGAGAATACCGAAGGAATTATTGCTTTGGTTGTGGAAGTCGCTCCAGTGACTGAGAACCGTATAATAGTCTATGAATATACAATTGCAGGAGTTGCTTTCGATCCACCATTTGACACTTCACTCCCATATCATGAACTGATAGGTGGATTCAACGTTCCCACTGGATATGCACGCTTGTACGAGACAATATGGAAGAAGTTTGGCCACATGATCGTTGACAGGAATCCTGGGCGTGCTTATGCTTTAACCATGCAATTAGGCATTATCTTGCGTGTCGTGAGTGATATGCGTGCCAGACCTAGGAATACTGTGACTCCAGATATACTCTTTGATTGGGAGTTTAACTTGGAGAATTCAGAGAGACTTGGCCTCAACGTGAAATGGCTTCACAAGCAAATAAACGTTATCAAGGATTCATGTGAGAAGAACATACCCTTTCCCAATGATGCTGTGAAGGAGAATAAGGACAAGATTTCCAAGATGACCGAGGAGTTGAACAAGGAGAGGGCGACTTTGCAAATCTTGAAGGATGCTGATGAGCGAAAGACTTTTCTTGCTGATTTTCTTTGATTATCTCTTGAACTTCTGAACTTCTGAGAGATGTGAGGTTTATACTTAGGTTTTGATATTTAGATGGTTTTGGATTGACTGATGGTTAAGGATTTTCTTGTAGATTTGATAGAGATTTTCTTTTACGAAATATGAACTGAATTTTGATAAGTTGCTGAATTCAAATACTAATTGCAAGTATTGCAAACGTTTTGGAGGAATTGAAATACAAATGAAAGAAAATCCTAAATGTTAAATCCAAACGCCATGAATGCTTCAAACGCCCAATACCTCAAATGTCCAATAATTTCAGATAAATGCCTTGAGCCAATTTTTTTGAATTACTAGCAGGGTTCTATCATTTGTGTTGATCAATTTGTAGTATCCTCCGGCCACGGACTTAGCGACCATGAATGGTCCTTCCCAATTGGAGTTCCTTGTAGAATGAAGACCGCGCTGAACTGCTTTGAGAACCAGGTCTCCTTCATGAAACTTGTTAGGCTTGGTCGATCGTGCCTTGAATATCTTCCGCTGATTCGGAATTCCCTGTTTGACGGAATTCCACGATTGTGGCACATACGGACACTCGCGCAGAAGAGAGTATCCAACATAGTGTTGATCATTCTTAGCCAGGTCTTCAACAATAAACCTCTCGATGGAGTGACCGATTTAAAGAAGTTCTGAACCCAACCATTGGGTGTAATATTGCTGAGGTGAAGTTACCCACTCGTAGCTTTTGATGACTGCTAAATTGTTCATGGGGAGAAGTCCCTGGACCATAGTAGCATATCTGAACATTGGTAATATTGGAGCATGAGGAGGAATAAGACTTTCCTGAGATCGAAACCTTCTGACAAAGGTGTGTGGATTTTCTCCAAGTTCATGCGTAAGTCCCATCCGAGTTTTTACTTATTCCAGATGCTCAAACGGTGGTGCGTCCTCTGCTTCGTCTTCTGACTCGGAATCCTTGTCGATGACAGGATGTGTTGAAGGCATCGTTATTCTTCCAGCATGAATCCAAGTTCTTCCAAGGACCATGTCATATCCAGGGTCTTCCCGGATTATGAAAACTTTGGACTCAGTACAGATCAATCTTTCCGTAACTTTGAGAGTGATGAAGCCGTATGCGTCTCTGGAGATTCCTTCGTGGTCCCTGATTGCTATGGGAGTGTGGGTGGCTTCCTGTCGAGTAATACCAGCAGCTCTGAGAGTTTTCAAAGGGATGATGTTGACAGCGGTACCAACATCGACGAACGCCCTCTTAAACTCGTTTCCTTTAATGTGCACTGTGGTGAGCAGTCCCCAGTCATACATTTCTTTTTCGGTGGCTGAAGGTTCGGTGGTGGTCTCTTGGATCAACAGGCGTTTTCCGGACACGATGTGGTTCAGTGCAGCAAACATGTCTTTCCTTTGAGCTTTCGAAAGATACAACAACTCGCAGACATGTTCGATCAGAGATTGGACCGCTTCCTTGACAGGAGGTTCAGAGATGGTAAAAGTTCGGACTGGGAGGGGGTTCTTGTGTACTCCCTCAGTCCCCAGGTTGAGCTCTCCTAATTCGACCTTTTCTTTGAATATGCGCTTCAAAATTTTGCAATCACTTGTGGGATGGCTGGCGTATCTATGGAAGCGTCAATACCGAGGATTTTCCATGGCTTATTCAGTTGGTTCCTTCTTGACATAAGGCAACTTGATTGCACCATCTTGGATCCAGGCATCGAGTAGTTCATTAACTTCTTCCATTGAACAGGGAAAATCAGGTGCTTCTGGATCTTCCGTATGCTGAGGAGGGAGTTTCGAATTCTCCTTCTTGTGTGCCTTTGAAGGGGTGGAGGAAGTCTGCTTGTGTTGTGGTTCTTCTTTTCGCTTACTCCCTTCTGCGACAGCATTTGTTGAAGGTTGCAGGTTGTACTGCTTGTTGATCAAACGCCTGCTTCCTCGAGTGTCTTTTGAATCCTCAGTCTTTGTATACTTTGCTTTTTCCAAAAGAGCATGTGCAGTGGTTGCAGACCTTTTCGCAGCTTCGTGAAGCTCTGAGAAAGTCTGGAATCGAAGGTTCTCCAGCAAGGCCCTGTAGACTGGGAGCATGCCATTGATGCACAAGTACACCAGTTGTTTCTCCGTGACGTTTGGGTCATGACAATCCAGGGCTTGGACTCTGAACCTTTTCACATAATCATTGGAATTTTTACTGACCCTCTGAAACATTCTTCCAAGGTCGGAGAGGGTGACTTGTTCTGACACGAAGAAGTATTTCCTGTAGAATGCGTTAACCATTTCTCCCCAATTTTTGATAGTCCCTAGTGCGATGTTGTTATACTAGGTGTATGCTCTGCCTTTCAGAGACTTTGAGAATTCCTTGAGACGAACGACATGATTATGTTCATGTTCTCCCAGGGATTCGAGAAAACGAGAGACATGTTCCCGAGCATTGCCAGTTCTATCATATAAGGTGAAGGTTGGAGAAACGTAACCTTTGGGGAGTGGAATCCTCTGCGTAGTGGAAGGATAAGGAGGTTGATGACGATAGACATGCGATGTTTTGTCTTTTCCACGGTTCTCCAAGAGGTGCTCCAGATCCTCGCGAGTGATGAAATTCGATGATCCCTTCGCTGATGAGTTGTCTGCAGCAGTTTTGCGGACTTCGTCGTCTTCTACTGTATGGATTGGAATTACTTCAGGATCGTCGTCTGAGGATTTCTCCTTCTCCTTTCCCTTCTCGTGAGTTTTCTCTGACATCTTGTCAATAAGAGTTTTGAGATAATTACACAGCTCCTTTTGTGTAGCAGCCATGTCAGTCTGATTCTTTGCAAGAGTCTCCTACGCTTTGATAAGATCAGCAATGGTAGGTGGTGGATCTCCTCTGACTTCTTCAGGGTGTCTTCCGGACAGTGGATGACCTTTGACGTGAGGAGGCGTAATGACACCACCATCAGTGTTGGAGGTCGAAATTGTCTCCGGGATATTCTGATTGTTGTTGTTGCTAGTGCTAGCACGGTTTGTGTTAGGATTCGTAACTGAACCTGACCTGAGATCAACCATCTTGTGGAATTGTGAGATTGCAACCGAGAGAATGATCTCCCACGGTGGTCGCCAATCTGTAGATGGGGGAAAACGATTTGCTGGTTTTTAAGGAATTGAGGAGACGACCATACGGAGGAGACTCCTCGAACCGAGCGAAATGTTAAACCACACACAGATGCACCGCTACAAAGGGGGTGCTTTAGATTCGAGAGATCAATCTGTAGTACTCCGGCCTAAATCAAGACAATGATCGTTCCAGAGTAAATTCGGTCACAAGAGAGGATGGGTTGATCTGTAGGAGGGAAGCTGGGAAATGTGTGGAATCAATGGTAATCAAAGATTGTGCGTGTGTGAATTCTGAATATGATAAGCTCCGAATGATTGAAATTGCTCAATTGAGAGTAGTTGCTCAATTGATGAGTTGATGATCTCGTGTTGTCGATGAGACGTGAGATTGATGATAATGTTGATGCCGATGATTCAATCATGATTCAGAGACTTATTTATATTGCTGGAATTTTAGACACCATGACCCCATGAAGTGTGACAGTTCATGGAATCAAGGAGTGGGGAAGTGGAGATCGTGTTTGAAACCAGTTGCTCAACGTGTGGAGACTTGGTCGATTTTCCACCCACTACCTCGTGAATTCCTTCAACTGATTGCACGACTTGCTCACATTCCATCGTGTGTTTGAACACACGTTCCGTAGACCGACAGACCAAAACCCTAAGTGATAACCCCCCAAAGTGACACGATTGACGTCTCGTGGTATGTTAGTCAATTGATGACTTCATGGTTTGATGGGACGATGAGTCAATGTAAATGCTGAGTTGAACATGATGTTCTGAAACTCATGAATTGAACATGTCATGAGACAGAGGTATAATTCTTACGATGAAGTGAGCAAGTATTGCTCATTCGATGGATCGTTGAATATTGATTATTGAACCAATATTACTTGGTTTGAGCAAATATTTATCATCTGAGCAAGTGTTGCTCATGTGATGAAATGTTGAATATTTGATCGTCTGAGCATGTGTTGCTCAGATGATGGATTATTGGCAGCGTACCAAAAATATTAATTAGAATACTGGTCGTTGAATCGAGCATAATTAATAAAATTAATGACCATGAGGTCGTCGTAAAATTATTAAGGTTGGAATCTGGAATGATGATCCTTGGATTCAGAAACCCTAATTTGATCAATTGATGATCAATTCATGGTTCGTTAGAATTTTAACCATGGGACGAAGGAGGGAGAGACTACATGGGACCATGGATCAACCATGTAGTGTCCATATGCTCACGTGAGCAAATACAAAGAACTCCTGAAGAGTTGACGATTTGTTGGTGAAAGAATGATTAAATGCTGGTTTAATCATTTATTCGAAAATGCTCGTCTGAGCCTTAGGTGAGAAAACCTAATTAATTATGGCGAAGTGAGGGACCGACCATGGGGTCATGAAACCGGCCCTGGGTAGTCACATGACCGCCTGATGATCACTTCATGAAAATCCAAAGTGTTTGGAAGAGTCTTGGACCTAATACGTGCAATTGTGCAAATTAGGTCAAAACTATGAAACTTGATGGGACCGTCTTCTGTAAGCCAAAGAGCCAATCTTGGTCGGTCAAGATAGTGTGATCGTGTCCCCAAGGCGTCTGCGTCTCAGTCCTGAGAATTTTGATATTTTCTGGCGTGCAATTGAGCATCCATTCGAGAAAATATGCCAAAATTAGGGTTTCGACGAAACTGAGGAAAACACCATGAGATGATGGAAAATAATTATAAAATAAGGAATAAGGAGGCGTGGGACCGCCGAGGCCAAGGCATGGTCGGACGATCGTGACTACGGTCCCGTGGTACCATTTTTCTTAATTTTATAATATTTTTGATGATTTTATGAAGAATTCATGAATTTTAAGAAATTTGATGAATTTAGGGAGTTTCCATGAATTGAAGGAGTTTTCATGAGTTCAAGGAAGCAAAAAATATTAAAATAATAAAAACACGGGCGTGTGGGACCGTGGGGGTGTGGTCGGCCGGCTAGGTCCCGGTCCCACGAGTTTTCATAATTTTTTAATATTGTTTTAGGTATTTTTTCATGATTTGAGGGAATTTTTTCTAATTTGAGAGAAATACCATGAAATCAAGGAATTTGATGAATTCAAGGAAAATAAAAATAATAATAAAACAAAGGGGCGTGTGGGACCGGCTAGGGCATAGCCGTCCGGCCAGGGCCCGGTCTATAAGTTTTCATAATTTATTTTATTTTATTATTATTTGGTGATTTGTGCAAAATACCATGAAATCAAGGAGTTTTTTCATGAAATTAGAGAAATAATAATAATAAAAAAATAATGAGGAACCGTGAGGTGTGGGGCCGGATGGGACCAAGGCACGGCCGGCTGGCCCATGGTCACGCCCCACACTCCTTTCCTTAATTTATATTATTTTTTATGGATTTATGACAATACCATGAAACCGAGGAGTTTCCTCGAGACGAAGGAGATTTGATCAAATGAGAGAATTTTCATCAAATCATGGAAAATAATGTATTAAAAATATAAAACTTGGGTAGGACTGACCACGACACGGTCGGTTAGTCGTGTGTCCTTGTTCCCAGCACCTTGGTCAATATTTTTAATTATTTATTATTTTCTTCCCTATTTTGCATAGGTTCATCGTTTCGTTGTATTTTGAAATACTCGTTCGTGCGGTGATTGTTAGTGTATCGTCGTTGAATATACCTTCACCATTTGAATCGGGGCTTACTTAGAGGTAGCTCAGACGCCCGGTTGTTGATTATTTATTACTAATTGTGGAATTCGGTGGAGAATAATTCACAAAACTGAGTAATAAGATGTTTATTATTAATTCATAAGATCAGCTGAGGATTCGACTACGAATTCAGAATAATAAAGTGAGCATTACCATTCCATGGGATCGTAGATTCGACCATAGAATCAAAGTAATTAAGATTTATCTATTACCATTTATGAGACCAGTTGTGGATTCGATCATGAAATCGGAGTAATGAGATAATATAGTTATTGCTATTCTATGAGATCAAGCCGTGGATTCGATCATAGAATCAGAACAATTGTTTATTGCCATTCCATGGGACCATTCGTGGATTCAACCATGGAATAGGAGCAATTGTTATTGCCATTCCATGGGACCAGTCGTGGATTCGACCATGGAATAGGAGCAATAGTAGATTATTCTGGGAAATCAGTAGTGAATGTCACGGCAGAATTAATCTTAATTAGGAATAATTAACTTTGTGGCTCTATACTAGAAAAGCAAGCTGTCTAGGAGCATTAATTATCCCGATATGAGCTTATCGGTAAGTCAGATCCTTTATATAGTCAGGGTAAACTCGTTGTTTGTTCCTGAAGACGTTATCGCTCTATAATAGCAGAGCAAGCTGTCTAGGAGCCGTCCATCTCGTGATACTATATATAAATAATCACTGAAAGTGTTCAGTATTCATGAGATATGTCGTTGTCCAGTCGTGAGACTACATATCTACATGTACTCCGAGAGAAAGTACTCTCCGTTGAGAATTCGATGAGAGACCACTGTCTCAATACTCACGTCTGATTGCTGTATCAGAGCTTCGTATAGTTATGAGTTTACAATTTTAGCCCTTGTCGAAAATCCACCATCTACACCAGACTAAGGAATATTTATGGTGGTGACAAGCGAAAGACATCTCCAGGAGGTTCACCAGTATGTATTCTTTTGCATATTCCTCATACAACTCGTATAATCGTCTTTAGTTATCACATCAATTTCTTTTGCAGGAGGGTCGTGCTGTGAGACCTCGAATTGAAGTGAATTTCTCAGAGGCAGAGGCAATTGCCCATGGTGGAGAAGAAATGAGCAAGAATTGCAAGTTTTTTCCCAACACTATAAAGTCCCCAGTCGCCTTTTTGGTGAGTTGTTGATATTTTTCCGCTGTGACTTCTTCCATCCGCATTATCAGGATCTCAAAACCTATATTTGTTATTTGGTCATAGGACTTTGCTCCGTCTAGTATTGACGGTCTTCGATTCTCTGTTGCTGGGCAGACGACTTCTGATTTGAATGTTAAGAAGAAGTCGCAGTGAGTAATTTCCTTTACCATCAGACATAAATGTTTCATGTGAAAATGATAACTACTTGATAATATGTCCAGGAGGATGTCGTCATGGAGATGGAAAGTGCTGATGTTCGATCTTCCTCTGAGAATATAAACGAAGGCACTTCCAAAGATTCAGATCCAAATAGAAGTAATGAGCCCCTTATCGTTAATACGGACAGTCATAAATCCTTGAGTACTTCGGAGACCCCTAAAGTGAGTATATACCCTGCATCCTCTTCATAGAAGTATGAAAGTGCTGATTTGTGAATGAATGAATGAGAATCCATGTGTATATACGAAAAACTTGGTCGAACTTCGTCGTCAGAAAATTCAGAACCCAGTTTTTAACCAAAAACGCCGTAAAATCTTCATTTGGAGTCGTATTTTCATGATCTGCATATGCATATTCAAGATCGGAAAATTTCCAAGCTTTATCAAAGAAGCTTTTTAAGTTTTGAGCACGTTATGGCCTGAAAAAGACGAAATAGTAAACTTCCAGGAGACTTTCAGAACTTTTTCAGATTGTATGTTGCCCGATGTTTTGATCACACCTCCTAGCTCGTTCTCCCAATTTCCATGAAATGTTTACATGTTGTAGAGTACTTCTATACGAAGAGAATGGTATATAAACCAACTCTAGAATCCACACCTATTGCTCCCAGTTCGTCATTGAACACAGGGAAGTGTAAAATTTCTTCAGCTGAGTTTCTTTGAAAACGTGTTTCATGACTTTGATGCTACCTGTACACATCTTAGATGTATGATAAGGAACTTAGATGATGTTAGTTCACTTACTCTCTTAATTTTATGATTGTATTGGATTTCTCCCCTTAAATCATTCTAATCCCATGTAATCTTCGCATTAGGTGCCTAACAACGAAGTTGGGAATCATGAATCTAGTAATGATGGTTTGGGAAATCCAGGAGTTGTTGATGACAATACTTCCATATCTGTGCCTAAAGATGATGAAGTTCTGGTCATTGATGTCGTGGAGGTAGAAGAAACTCCAATTGTGCCTCAGACGGTGGAACCCGAACCCAAAATAGCAGAAGCTACTTCCTCTGAAATCGTCTCTATGATTATCGATGTTGCTTCAGTAGATGAGAACCAGATGATAGTGCACGAGTATCCTACTTCAGGTATTTCCTTTGATCCTCAATTTGGTGAGTTACTCCCGTATCACCAGCTTGTTGGAGGATTTAACGTTCCCATCGGATATGCTGCTATGTACAAGGAAATGTGGGAAATGTATGGACACATTGTTGTTAATCGGGATCCAGGACGCAGTTATTTCTTGACGAGACAAGTAGAAGTCATCTTGCGTGTTATAAATGATATCCGGATTACATCCAGAAATGTTGTTACCCAAGACGTACTCTTTGATTAGGAGTACAACTTGAAGAATGCTGAAGATCTTGGCTTCAATCTGAAGTGGCTCCGTCAAAGACTTGAAGTTATCAGGAAAGCAGTAAAGAGTGATGTTCCCTTCCCTACCAGTGATCCCGTGTTAAAGAAGATGAATTAAGTTGCCGAACTAACCAGGAAGCTCGAGGCGGAAAAGGCAGCCTTGAAAGTCTTGGAGGAGGCAGAAGAGCAGAAATCTTTCTTTGATGGATTTCTTTAGTTTCCTTTCCATAATATCAAGAACATTGAACTCTGTGAGAGATGTGAGATTTTATTTGGGTTTTGATTCTTTGATAGGTGTCGAGTCTGTGACTGAGAATTTTCTTTGATTTTGGATTTGATAGAGATTTTCTTTAAGTAAAGTGAATTGAATTCATGAATTCAAATACTGATTGCAAGTATTGCAAATGTTTTGAAGGGATTGAAATACAATGAAAGAAAATCCTAAATGCCAAATCCAGACACCATGAGTGCTCAAACGCCCAGTACCTCAAATGCCTAATAATTTCAGATAAACGCCTTAAGCCAATTCTCGTGAATTACTGGCAGGGTTCTACCATCTGTGTTGATCAATTTGTAGTATCCTCTAGTTATGGACTTAGCAACCATAAATGGTCCTTCCCAATTGGAGCTCCTTGCAGAGTGGAGACTCGTTTAGCCGCCTTGAAAACCAAATCCCCTTCCTTGAATTTGTTTGGTTTAATAGTTCCCTCCTTGAATATATTTTGTTGATTCCATGGTTGTGGCACGTATGGACATTCATGTAGAGGAGAGTACCCAGCATACTGTATGTCGTGCTTAGCCAGGTCCTCAGCAATAAACTTCTTGATAGAATGACCGACTTGGAGAAGCTCTGAACCCAACCATTGGGTATAATATTGGCGAGGTGAAGTTATCCATTCATAACTTTTGGTAATTGCTAAATCGTTTGTAGGGAGAAGTCCTTGAATCAAAATATCATATTTGAACATTGGTAATATTGGAGCATGAAGAGGAATAAGACTTGCCTGAGCTTGAAACCTTTTGACAAAGGTATATGGATTTTCCCCAGGTTCTTGCGTAAGTCCCATCAAGGTTTTTACTTCCTCCAGATGCTCAAACGGTGGGGCGTCCTCTACTTCTTCTTCTGACTTGAAGTCTTTTTCGGCGACAGAGTGTGTTGAAAGCTTTGAAGTTACCCTTCCAGCATGAATCCAAGTTCTTCCAAGGATCATTTCATATCCAGGATCTTCTCGAATTATGTAAAACTTGGTCTCAGTGCAGACCAAATTCTCCGTGACTTTGAGAATGATGAAGTCGTATGCATCTATGGAGATTCCTTCGTGGTCTCTGATTGCTATGGGAGCATGAGTAGCCTCTTGTCGAGTAATGCCAGTAGCTCTGAGAGTTTTCAAAGGGATGATGTTGACGGCGGTGCCGACATCAACAAATGCTCTTTTGAATTCATTTCCTTTAATATGCACGGTGGTGAGCAGTCCCCAGTCATACATTTCTTTGTCGGTGGCTGATGGTTCAGGAGGTACTTCTGGAATCAGTAGGCGTTTCCTAGACACTATGTGGTTCAAAGATGTGAACATGTCTCCTCTTTGTGCTTTTGATAGATAGAGCAATTCGCAAACATGCTCTATCAATGACTGAACTGTTTCCTTGACCGGTGCTTCAGAAATAGAGAAAGTCCTGACAGGAAGAGGATCTCTGTGTACTCCTTCATCTCCAAGGTTAAGTTCTCCTGACTCAACCTTTTCTCTGAATATGTGTTTCAAAGCTTTGCAGCTACTTGTGGGGTGATTGACGAACCTGTGGAATCGGCAGTGACAAGGATTTTCCATGTCTTCCTCAGTTGGGTCTCTCCTGACGTATGGAAATTTGATTGCACCATCTTGGATCCAGGCGTCTAATAGTTCGAGCACTTCTCCAATGGGGAGAGGAAAATCAGGTGCATCATCAGGAGCATTTGTGTGTTGGCCAGGAGCCTGTGTCTCTGGTTTGTCCTTCTTTTGCATCTTTGGAGGAGCTGCAGCATGCTTGTTCGGGGATTCATCCTTGCGCTTGCTCCCTTCTGCAACAGCGTTTGTAGAGGACTGCAAGTTATACTGCTTGTTGATCAGACATCTGCTTCCTCGAGTGTCACGTGATTCCTCAGTATTTGTGGACTTTGCTCTTTCTAACAGAGCAGGTGCAGTGGTTGTTGATCTCTTCGCGGCTTCGTGAAGTTCTGAGAAAGTCTGGAATCGAAGATTCTCAAGTAAAGCTCTGTAGACCGGGAGCATGCCGTTGATACACAAATCTACCAGTTGCTTCTCTGTGACATTTGGGTCATGACAGTCCAGGTCCTGGACTCTGAATATTTTCACGTAATCGTTGGGATTCTCACTGACCCTCTGTAACATTCTTCTAACATCAGAGAGAGTGACTTGCTCTGACACGAAAAAGTACAACCTGTAGAAGGCGTTGATCATTTCTCCCCAATTGTTGATAGTCCCCGGTGCGATGTTATTGTACCAGGTGTATGCTCTGCCTTTCAAGGATTTTGAAAACTCTTTGAGACGAACAATATGGTTATGTTCATGCTCTCCCAAGGCTTCGAGAAAACGAGAGACATGTTCTCGAGCATTGCCAGTTCTGTCATACAGAGTGAAAGTTGGAGAAATGTAACCTTTTGGAAGGGGAATCCTCTTCGTAAAGGTAGGATAAGGAGATTGGTGACGATGGACATGTGATGTCTTGTCTTTTCCACGGTTCTCCACAAGTTGCTCCACGTCTTCCCGAGTAATGAAATTTGATGGTTCCTTTGCTGATGAATCGGCAGCTTTGCCAGTTTCATCATCATCCACTGTATGGATTGGGATTACTTCAGGATCAGCAACCTCTGAGGATTTCTCCTTCTCTTTTCCCTTTTCTTGAGTCTTCTCTGTCATCTTATCAGTAAGAGTTTTGAGATAATTACACAGCTCCTTCTGTGTAGCATCCATGTCAGTCTGATTCTTTGCGAGAGTCTCCTGCACTTTGATAAGATCAGCAATGGTAGGTGGTGGATTTCCTATGACTTCTTCAAGGTGTCGACCGAACAGGTGATGACCTTCAGCATGAGGAGGAGTAATGTCACCACCGTCAGTGTTGGAGGCCGGAATCGTTTCCGGGATATTCTGATTTTCATTGTTGTTATTGCTAGTACTAGCGTCATTTGTGTTGGAACCTGTAACTAACCCAGACCTAAGACCAGCCATCTTGTGAAATCGTGAGATTGCAACCGAAAGATTAATCTCCCACTGTGGTCGCCAATCTGTGAGTGGGGAAAAACGATTTGCTGGTTTTTACGGAATTGAAGAGTCGACCGTGCGGAGACTCCTTGAACCAAGTGAAATGTTGAACCTCACACAGATGCACTACAAGAAGGGAGTGCTTTAAGTTCAAGAGATCAATCTGTAAGACCCCGGCCTAAACCAAGAACAATGGCCGTTCCAGAGTCAATTCGGTCACAAAAGAGGATGGGTTGATCTGTAGGAGGGAAGCTGAGAAATGCGTGAGATCGATGGTGATCTGAGATTGTAGGTGTGTTGTGAATTCAGCGTGAAAATGCTCTGAATGATTGAATTTTTCTCAATTGAGAGTAATTTTTGTGAGTTCGTGTAGACGAAAGATTGTATGTATGAATTTTTGATGAGAAATTGCTCGTTCTGGCGAATGTTGTTCGAATGTTCGAAAACTTTTGTCTTTTCAATCAGGATTCAGGGACATTTTATAATGCCGGAGTTGAAAACACCATGATCCCATGAAGTGTGACAGTTGCTGGAATCAGAGAGTGGGAAATGGGGAAATCGTGTTAAAACCAATTACTCATCGTGCGGAGACTTGGTTAACTTTCCACCCACTACTTTGCTGACTCTTCCAACTGATTGCAGGACTTGCTCACATTCTCATCGTGGGTGAACACACGTGCCGTAGACCGCCATACTAAAACCCTAGTTAGTATCCCCCCATGTGACACGATTGAAATCTCGTGATTGTGGAGTCAGTTGCTGACTTTATGGGACGATGAGTCCACGTATTGTTGAGTTGAACATGATTAGCAAATGTTTCGAAACTCATGAACTTAATGTGTCTGCTGAGACGAGGTATCATCATAACCTAAGACGAGCAAAACTGTGTTGCTAAATTGTTGAATATTGATAGTTGAACCAATATTCTTTGATTTGAGAAAATATTGCTAGTCTGAGCGAATATTGCTAATTGAGTAAATATTGCCAGTTCGAGCGAATATTGCTAGTTCGAGCAAATATTGCTAGTTTAAACAAATATTATTTTTTAATGAATTGTTGGTAGCTGGACCAAATAAAATATTAATTTAAGTTATTGACTGCTGAGTCGAGCAAAATAAATACGATGTTAATCATGGAATCAACATAAAATTATCAGAGTGTTCGAATCTGCTCAGAATCACGTTTCTGCAGAGTTCTGGATTCAAAACCCTAATTTTACCGAGATGATGATTTACTGCAAATCACATAGGACCGTATACATGGGATGACGGTTCACCATATAACGCCCAAATGCTCGAATGAGCAAAAATACCAAAGTCTCTTGAGGACCAGTTGGTGAAAGAATGATTAAATGTTAATTTAATCATTTACTGAAATAATGCTCGTGTGAGCGACAAATCATAAAACCTGATGTAGAAAATATGAGGGACCGACCAAGAGGTCATGAGTCCGGCTCTTGGTGGTCGTGGGACCAGTAGATGGTCGTTTGAGTGAACTTCCAATTGTTTGGAAAGAGTTCGAACCTAATATGAGCAACTAAGCAAATTAGGTTAAAATCATTAAAACATGCGGGACCAGCTGTTTGCAAGCCTCAGGGTCACCCTTGGTCGGTCAAGGGGACGTGCCCGTGTCACCATGATGTTCGTGCTTCATTCCTGAGAATTTTGATATTTTCTGGTGCACGTTTGAGCAACATTTGGAGAAAATATGAAAAATCCATGGTTTTGCTGAAACTGGGAAAAATACATGAGATGATGAAAATAATAAATAAACAAGGAAACACAAGGTGTGGGACCGGCCACGGCTAGGGCATGGATGGCCGGCTGACACGCGGTCCCACATGCTTTTCCCAGTTTTATGTGATTTTATGTATTTTTCTCCGATTTAAGGGAAATTCCATGAAACTGGAGAGTTTGGCGAAATTAGGGAACTTGATAGACACATTTTTGTGTTTAATTTGTCCTCAATGCCTGTATTGTTGGAACTCTATTTTTGTACTAATATTGTGTTTTTATGTTTGTTTAGGTGTTTTTGGAGAAAATACCCTTGTATGGAAAGAGTTGCTAAAAAAAAATATGATGATTTACACCCCGGAGAAATGTCCTGGAGGCGCCCCAGAAATGTACCAGAAACGTCCCAGAAATGTCCCGGAGGAAACCAGAAAAATTACTATTTCAACCCAAGAATTACTATTTCAGCCCAAATTACTAAGGGGACACCCAACAATGGTTAGGGGGACACCCTTCTTCACGATTTGAAAATTCAAAATGGCGGGAAATGTTCTTCACATCTGCATGAATTTTTGATTTGAATTCTTGGGCTGTTTTGAAGAGATTCAACACCCGAAATCCATTGGGCTGGAATTGAATACACTAAACAGAGTTAGTACAAGCAATTTAATCGATCAACTTGGGCTAGAATAGGAGAACAAAGTAAACAGAGACGTGAGAATATTTTCAGAATATTGGATTCTGTTGGAGGATATACGTGCGTTATGAGAAGATATACATCTGGGATTCGAATATATCCAGATTAGGAAGGATTCAGAGAATTTCAGAAGACGCTTAAAGATTTGGGGACATGATTTTTGTAAAACAGGAAAAAATATTGAGAAAAATATTCTCGAATTACTGTGAAGATTTTTGGGCAGTTAATGAGTTGTTGCTGGGTATAAAAGAGTTTCCTTTGAGTCAGAGAAGTTTTGTCGAGAGTTTGGGGTCGAGAGGAGGAGTGTAGAATCCATAGGAATTGAGAGAAAAATTTACAGAGAAACTGTTGCTGCTGCTGCTCTGAAGAACAAGGAATCGGCCACGGTTTCTTCATCCGAATCGCAACAGTTTCTTCATCTTTGCAAGAGTTTCTTCAACCCATTTGCAACAGCATATTCAGCCACAGGACTTTATTTTTCGTCACCATTTGTTTCTCTGTAACAGTCCAACATCGTCTTCGCAACAGGAACTGCTGTTGCGATTTCTCTGTTGCATTGTTTACTCATTTGTAATCAACTTTGGAGCAATAATAATATATTTTGAGATGAATTACACCATGATGAGCTAAACCCCAACACTGGGGGTGATGGAGGAAGCCTTATTTCACACTTGGGTAATTATATTTAATTCTTCTCATGACTTTTGCACTAATTTTAATTGAAATTATGATTTGAAAAAATTAGTTGTCATTTGATTTGATGCGGCATGCTTAGCTTAGATGATTTGATGCCTCATGCATAACATTTACATCTAATATTTGGAGAATTTATCTTGGCAAAAATAAGAGTCAATATATTTTATATATTTACTGAGCTATAATTGTTAAAAGAATCATTATTTGAACCTTAAGAAATGAATTCGGTGGAATCCTAAACCCCAGTACCTCTTGCACCATTGTTAAAATTTTTGTGTATATAATTTTTATAAATCTAAAAATCCTTCACCTTCACAAGTCTTAGAGTTCGAACCCTCATTACTACAACCCACAAAAAAATATTTAATCATTTTGGCGCCGCCGACGCGGATTTGTGTTTAGGTAGAATTTTTAGGTTTTTATTATTATTTTTTTTTATTCCATTTGTTCTTTTTACGTCTGTTTGTTATATCTTTGTATTACAGGTTTGAAGTTGGATACTAAAGACCTTGGAATCAAAGCTTAAAGCTAAAAGAGAAGGAAAAAAGACAAAGC
>NW_020624820.1:2116275-2242426 GCF_003573695.1 Papaver somniferum | reverse complement strand
AAAAAAAAAAAAAAAAAAAAAAAAAAAAAAAAAAAAAAAAAAAAAAAAAAGAGAGAGAAAAAGAAAAAAAAGAGAGAACTATTTTTTATTTTTTAAGAGACTTTCCATTTTTTTTTGTAATTATTATTATTATTATTATTATTTTTATTTTTTTTCTTTTCTTTTCTTTTCTTTTCTTTGGACTGGACAATCGGGACATTATTTTTATTTATTTTTTTAACCCTTAAATACAAACTGTTTGCAGGGAAGGACGACGATTACTATATCGTCTCGGCCCCTCGGGTTCGTACACGGCATAGGAGTCGTGGCCCGAGTCGACGACAACGGTTCATCGCCCTTCTGGTACGGGAGGTAAGTCCAATCGAAACACCCGTGAATCTCCTGCAAGCGGGTTACTGTCTGCCTTAAGGTGATAATTCTTTGAGGACGAACCGGACTGTCTTTATTTTCCTAGTAAAGGGCAAGGCCTGGCCTAAACAAGATAAGGGTTCGGATTTCATCACCGTTCCCTTCTTGCCTTCTTTAGGAAAACGAAACCTAACGCGAACCCAAGCTTAAAATTTGGAAAAGAACGAGACCGACAGGGTAACGAGCTTAATAGGAAACTCGTTCGAAAAATATTGGTTGCTCTTTAAGCACACTCCAAAGTTCATGATGGTTTCTGTGAGTTGAATGCGTGACTGCGCCGCCTTGTGATAGCGGTGAGGCCTTGGGTATCAAAGATCCATTGATATTCCCTCGCCTCAATTCAACTTACTTTGACTCGGATTGATTCCAGAGGGGTTTTCTCAAATTGCAACGAATTCCCTTTCGAAAGATAGAAGCTGGTCTAGAAACAATCTAAGTGGAGCCATCATGCTTTTTGTTTGCTAGAAATCTTTAGGTTTGTTTTGGTGGAGTCGAGTCGGCCTTGTTTGTGATTGTATAGAATCCCTCTGTAGTTTATATTTCTTCGGTGATGAATCCTTTTGAGGAGACGCCACCTGCGATGACGTTGCGAGAATATATGTCTAGAAATTCTCGTTATCAAGAGACGTCTTCGGAAATGACTCTTGGTGAATATATGCGTGCGCAGCGATATATGGATACTCCAACTTTTATTGAGGAATCACCTCTAACGATCTATGAGAAATATTATAAACATAGACCATGTAGTTTGGAATAAAGATTGAGAATTCTTGAATTTCAAAAATTGTATCATGATGATGAGGATAGTGATGATGAAGAATCTGAAATATGTAGGCAGAGTAATCAGGAATTTGTTTCTCCAATTGAGCCTTATAATGATAATGTTATTTCTAGTTCAAATCCAAATAATTTTAATAATTATTCACCTATTCAAAAGGACGAGGATTTGACTAGAGATACCACAGTTTTAGACGAGGATTACGAAGCCGATAATGGTCTAGAGGAACGAGTTTATTCTGAGAATATTGTTTTAGAGTCTAGCGATTTAGAAACATTAGTCTTAGACGAAGAACATGAACTCGTAGAGATTTTAAATATGAGTAAAGATGCACCACCTGATAATAACTTAGAAGAATCATTGACCATTTTCAAGAATCTAATGATCCAGAAATTAGGGAGATTGTGACTAGTCTAGCTAGAGACACTGAAAACTCTTAAGTTTGTGGGTGATTATCACCTTCCTAGTGCCTTACCTTTAACTCTTAGAAAGGTCCCTCACATGGGACTTGACATATGTGCCTCAACCATTTTACAAGATTACTTTCATACTCGTTTTCCCGAACCTAATGATGTCCAGGAAGAAGTTCAGTCGTTAGAAACCCATCTTCTGGTTGATGTGGTTTGCCAAGGCTATGATCCCCAGATTGACTTTGTTTTCCCACCAAATAGTTTTCTTCCAACTGTGGGAACGTTTATATTCCAAATGTGTCGAATATTAAGTTGTGAGACTAAACCTAATTACTTTAGGAGATTAGGGTCGACACATCTGTTTAAGGAAGACCACCACTCTCTTTGTGGTCAGCTGTGTAAGTCAAATCTGATTGACTTTAAGGATCCCCATTTATTCAGGTTGTTATTATTTTTAATTGAGTTTTTCCAGACTTTTAAACCTGAACTGTTGGATCTTAGCTATGAGGAATTGCATCCAATGAAAATTTTCTATCAAGATCCTTTCATAGAACCTGAACCACAATGGGACATAGGTATCTTCATCAGGAAACTAGATAAGGGTATGCAGTACATGTTCATTTTGTTGGTTCATTGTAGTTTCCTTTTGTCATCTCTTTTTGGTTTTAAAGACCCACAGTTATTCCGGCTACTGTTATACGGTTCGAGTTGACTAAACCTTTCCTACGTCTGGCTGAAGACTTTAAACTTAGCACTTCTTGGGAGGTAACCCAATCTCATGCAACATGGTAATATCTTTCCTTAACTCTTTCGCTTCAAATGGTAACAGTTTCTCCTTGTTCATGCTTTTAGTTTCATCTTTAGAACATTGAGGACAATGTTAGATTTAAGTTTGGGGGTATGGGAGAAACTTTTTAGTTGCAATAAATAAACTCTAGAGCCTAGAAATTTATGCGTATTTAGGATAGCACTAACCAATCTAAGTGGATGGAAACATTTTTGTTTTAGGAGTTGAGGAACCAATCTGACTAGATGGAAACATCTATAGAGTCTATTCATAAAAGCACAGAGCTCAGGTGTTAGAAATAACATGATAGTTTCGCCATATCTCGTCGAGTCCTTTTCACTTTCTATTTTTAGTTTTCTTTTATTTCAAGTGATTTGGTGGGGCACACGATTCAAGTTGTTACCTTTGCTAGGGTAAAATAGAGTGACTGAGTTATCAAAAAAAAAAAAAAAGACCGGACCAGTTAGACCAATCGGAATAAGTATTAACACTTGGATAGAAATATGCGTGTGTTCTCCCTGTTTCCGTCGCCTAAGCAAGCGTGGAATGCAGGTCCCGTGGGAACTATCGTGTAATCTGCTGACAAGAAGCATGCGCTTGGATCAAAAAGATCTATTCATGCCGTTAAGTTAAAAAAAAATGGTTATGTGTAGTCAACTGCTGGTTCCCTTGTATATTCCAGTTTGTTGATCTAGATTTAAGTTATTGACCACTGGTTCCCTTGTATATGCCAGTGTGTTAATATTAGTCAGACCGGTATCTCAGTCATTTAGGTTAGGTTCATCTTGGCAGAGGCCTTCAGACAGATATGGGAAACACCGTTCACTTTTCAACCATCTACATTTTTCTTTTTCCATCTTCTTAATCTTTTCATGTGATTAGTCTGACTCCGAGTATGATGTCCATTGTGAAACTATCTTAGTAGAGCTCTGTCACTTATATGAATTTTAGTATGCTTGAGTGCAAACTCGTGTACAGCAATTGGAATTTCGCACCAGGGTTCTTTCTCTTAGAGTCAATAATTGTATGCCAACCAAGGAGGTTCTTTAGTGCTTTCCAAGGTTCTGCGTAGATAGCTAGGGTCTGGAGTATTGGTTTTTGTGGGTACACCTCTGATAAACCCACCCGAGATTAACTCGGTCACTTTTCAAGAATAAATTTTGCTCGAGGACTAGAAAATAATAAGTTTGGGGGTATTTGATAGACACATTTTTGTGTCTAATTTGATCTCAATACTATATATTGTTGGCACTCGATTTTGTACTAATTTTGTTATTTTATGTATTTGTAGGTATTTTTTGGAAATAAATATTTTAAGAAAATTCGGCTCGAAAAGTTGATTTTGGCACCCGGAGGGCACGTGTTATTCGGACTCCCGAGTTTGGAAAAGGGGTAACCTAATTACTAAGGGGCACCCCCAGGTCACCCCCAAGGCATCTGCTATTCGCACCCCAATCCAGGATAAGGGGCACCTTCTTCAACAATTCAAATTCTCAAAATTGGCGGGAAAAATGTTCACACACAGGAGAATTTTCGATCAAAGAAATGAAGTAGTGGTAGGTCGATTCAATGGCTGAATTTTGGTATAAAGATGTGATTTAGCCTAAGGAAGATAGTTTGGGTGTCTAATTTGATCGGAATTGGCTGGAAATATCGATTTGATTCTCGAGCTCAAAACAGAGCTACACGGAGTGAACACGACCTGTACACGGTGTTGTGTGTGTTTTGGTTGTGCATGGAAGTGTTTTGGAGGAGTTGGATGACTTATGAGGCATGTATAAGCCTTACTAGAGCGTGCAGGATCCAAGTTTACGTGTGAAATTCTAAATCTGGTAAGAAAATATTCAAAAATAATGTTATTCACTGCCGAGTAAAGACGAATTATTTGGAGTTATGGCGAGGGATTTCAGCGTGTCTTTGAGTATAAATATGATCTTTGGGTCTACTAGAATGGTGGTCGAGAGTTTGGGGAGGTTTGGAGGCGAGCAGAGAGGCGCAGGAGGAGTTGCAGAGAAGTTACCTGCTGCTGCTGCTGCTGCCATTAACACTCCTGAAGAACACGAAGAACACACTTACCAGAACAGTCGTTTCTTAGCAGTCTTAAAACAGCAGCGACAGCGACAGTGGAAGCTAAGTATCGTTGTTTCTGTTACAGCAGTGGTAAAGTATCGTTGTTTTCTGGACGCCTTATGTTGGTCGGAGATTCACTGTTTTAGTTCTTCTTTACCTTTTAATCAACTTTTTGAGCTATAAAAATGTATTTTGAGAACATGATTAATATGAGTAGCTAAACCCCAACATTGGGATGATGGAGGAAGCCGTTCTTTACGCATATGATAATTATATTAATTCTTTTTGACTACTTGCACTTTTTATTAATCGATTTATGATTTTTCTTAATTGGTTGTGATATCGTATGATGATGTATGCTTGGTCGTAGTGCTTTTGATGCGTCATGCTAGTGATATACAATAAATATTCTAAAAATCTACCTTGGCAAGAATGAGAGTCCTTATGATTTGAGCTATAATTGTTTCGAATAAATATATGAATTGTGTGAATGATTAATGGTGGAATCCTGAATCCTAGTGTCTCTTGATCCTGTGACAAAAATTTTGTATATATTTTTATTTTCTAAAAAAATTATCCTTCACAAGTCCGAGAGTTTGAACCTCATTACTACAACCACGAAAAAATCTTTAATCATTTTGGCGCCGCTGCCGGGGATAGTGATGATGAAGAATCTGAAATATGTAGGCAGAGTAATCAGGAATTTGTTTCTCCAATTGAGCCTTATAATGATAATGTTATTTCTAGTTCAAATCCAAATAATTTTAATAATTATTCACCTATTCAAAAGGACGAGGATTTGACTAGAGATACCACAGTTTTAGACGAGGATTACGAAGCCGATAATGGTCTAGAGGAACGAGTTTATTCTGAGAATATTGTTTTAGAGTCTAGCGATTTAGAAACATTAGTCTTAGACGAAGAACATGAACTCGTAGAAATGAGTGAGGATGAACCCAACTTAGAAGAATCTATTGACCATTTCCAGGAATCCGATGACCTAGAAATTAGGGAAGTTGTGACTAGTCTTTCTAGAGACACAGAAAACTCTAAGTTTGGGGGTGATTATCATTCTCCGTGTGCTTTAACTCTTAGAAAGTACCCTCCTGTAGGACTTGACATTTGTGCCTCAACCATCTTACAAGATTATCTTCATACACGTTTTTCCGAACCTAATGATGTCCAGAAAGAAGCTCAGTTGTTAGAAACCCATCCTCTGGTTGATGTGGTTAACCCAGGCTATGATACCAAGATTGACTTTGTTTTCCCACCAAAAACTTTTCAACCAATTGTGGGAACTTTTGATTTTAAGATGTGTCGGTTATTAAGTTTTGAGACTAAACCTAATCACTTTAGGATATTAGGGTCGACAAATTTTCTTCAGGAAGACCACCTCTTTCATTGTGATCAGCTGTGTGAGTCAAATCTGATTGACTTAGAGGATCCCCAGTTATTCAGGTTGTTGTTATGTGCTTATAAGTTCTTAGTTGAGTTTTTCCAGACTCTAATACCTGAACCGGATCTTAGCTTTGAGGAAATCCAACCGATGAAAACCTGTTATCTAGACCCAGTTATAGAACCTGAACCTGAGCCACAACTAGATGTAGTTGTCTTAAACAAGGGTATGTTTGGCATCTTTTTGGTCTGTTGCAGTTTCCTCTTCTTGTGGGTAATACTTTTTGATCCAGATGACCCACAGTTATTCCGACTACTTCTATATGATTCTATGAGGTGACTAATTCCTTCCGATGTCTGGCTGAAGACTTTAAACTTAGCACTTCTTGGGAGGTAACCCAATCTCATGCAACATGGTAATATCTTTCCTTAACTCTTTTTCTTCAAGTGGTAACAGTTTCTCCTTGTTCATGCTTTTAATTTTATCTTTAGAACATTGAGGACAATGTTAGATTTAAGTTTGGGGGTGGGGAAGAAACTTTTTGTTAGTTTTAAGTTGCAATAAATAAACTCCAGAGCCTAGAAATTTACGCCTATTAAGGATAGCACTAACCAATCTAAGTGGATGGAAACATTTTTGTTTTAGGAGTTGAGGAACCAATATGACTAGATGGAAACATCTATAGAGTCTATTCATAAAAGCACAGAGCTCAGGTGTTAGAATTAACATGATAGTTTCGCCATATCTCGTCGAGTCCTTTTCACTTTCTATTTTTAGTTTTCTTTTATTTCAAGTGATTTGGTGGGGCACACGACTCAAGTTGTTACCTTTGCTAGGGTGAAATAGATTGACTGAGTTACCTTTTCAAAAAAAAAATAGACCAGACCAGTAGACCAATCGGAATAAATACTAACACTTGGATAGCAATATGTGTGTGTTCTCCCTGTTTCCGTCGCCTAAGCAAGCGTGGAATGCAGGACCCGTGGGAACTATCGTGTAATCTGCTGACAAGAAGCATGCGCTTGGATCAAAAAGATCTATTCATGTCGTTAAGTTAAAAAAAAAAAAAAAAAGAAAAAAAAAATGGTTATTGTTCTGTGTAGTCAACTGCTGGTTCCCTTGTATTTGCCAGTTTGTTGATCTAGATTTAAGTTATTGGCCGTTGGTTCCCTTGTATATGCCAGTGTGTTAATATTAGTCAGACCGGTATCTCAGTCATTTAGGTTAGGTTCACCTTGGCAGAGGCCTTCAGACAGATATGGGAAACACCGTTCACTTTTCAACCATCTACATTTTTCTTTTTCCATCTTCTTAATCTTTTCATGTGATTAGTCTGACTCCGAGTATGATGTCCATCGTGAAACTATCTTAGTAGAGCTCTGTCACTTATATGAATTTTAGTATGCTTGAGTGCAAACTCGTGTACAACAATTGGAATTTCGCATCAGGGTTCTTCCTCTTAGAGTCAACAATTGTATGCCAACCAAGGAGGTTCTTTAGTGCTTTCCAAGATTTTGCGTAGATAGTTAGGGTCTAGAGTATTGGTTTTTGTGGGTACACCTCTGATAAACCCACCCGAGATTAACTTGGTCACTTTTCAAGAATAAATTTGCTCGAGGACTAGCAAATAATAAGTTTGGGGGTATTTGATAGACACATTTTTGTGTCTAATTTGTCCTCAATGCCTGTATTGTTGGAACTCTATTTTTGTACTAATATTGTGTTTTTATGTTTGTTTAGGTGTTTTTGGAGAAAATACCCTTGTATGGAAAGAGTTGCTCAAAAAAAAATGATGATTTACACCCCGGAGAAATGTCCTGGAGGCGCCCCAGAAATGTACCAGAAACGTCCCAGAAATGTCCCGGAGGAAACCAGAAAAATTACTATTTCAACCCAAGAATTACTATTTCAGCCAAATTACTAAGGGGACACCCAACAGTGGTTAGTGGGACACCCTTCTTCACGATTTGAAAATTCAAAATGGCGGGAAATGTTCTTCACATCTGCATGAATTTTTGATTTGAATTCTTGGGCTGTTTTGAAGAGATTCAACACCCGAAATCCATTGGGCTGGACTTGAATACACTAAACAGAGTTAGTACAAGCAATTTAATCGATCAACTTGGGATAGAATAGGAGAACAAAGTAAACAGAGACGTGAGAATATTTTCAGAATATTGGATTCTGTTGGAGGATTTACGTGCGTTATGAGAAGATATACAGCTGGGATTCGAATATATCCAGATTAGGAAGGATTCAGAGAGTTTCAGAAGACGCTTAAATATTTGGGGACATGATTTTTGTAA
Organism: Papaver somniferum; assembly: GCF_003573695.1. NCBI lineage: Eukaryota > Viridiplantae > Streptophyta > Magnoliopsida > Ranunculales > Papaveraceae > Papaver > Papaver somniferum. Next base: position 2,234,271 of record NW_020624820.1, on the reverse strand, counting down.
AACAGGAAAAAATATTGAGAAAAATATTCTCGAATTACTGTGAAGATTTTTGGGAAGTTAATGAGTTGTTTCTGGGTATAAAAGAGTTTCCTTTGAGTCAGAGAAGTTTTGTCGAGAGTTTGGGGTCGAGAGGAGGAGTGTAGAATCAATAGGAATTGAGAGAAAAATTGACAGAGAAACTGCTGCTGCTGCTGCTCTGAAGAACAAGGAATCGGCCACGGTTTCTTCATCCGAATCGCAACAGTTTTTTCATCTTCGCAACAGTTTCTTCAACCCATTTGCAACAGCATATTCAGCCACAGGACTTTATTTTTCGTCACCATTTGTTTCTCTGTAACAGTCCAACATCGTCTTCGCAACAGGAACTGCTGTTGCGATTTCTCTGTTGCATTGTTTACTCATTTGTAATCAACTTTGGAGCAATAATAATATATTTTGAGATGAATTACACCATGATAAGCTAAACCCCAACACTGGGGTGATGGAGGAAGCCTTATTTCACACTTGGGTAATTATATTTAATTCTTCTCATGACTTTTGCACTAATTTTAATTGAAATTATGATTTGAAAAAATTAGTTGTCATTTGATTTGATGCGGCATGCTTAGCTTAGATGATTTGATGCCTCATGCATAACATTTACATCTAATATTTGGAGAATTTATCTTGGCAAAAATAAGAGTCAATATATTTTATATATTTACTGAGCTATAATTGTTAAAAGAATCATTATTTGAACCTTAAGAAATGAATTCGGTGGAATCCTAAACCCCAGTACCTCTTGCACCATTGTTAATATTTTTGTGTATATAATTTTTATAAATCTAAAAATCCTTCACCTTCACAAGTCTTAGAGTTCGAACCCTCATTACTACAACCCATAAAAAAATATTTAATCAGAACTTCCATGAGATGAGAGACATAAATTAAAATATAAAATAGGGAATGGGAGTGTGGGACCAGCAATGGCCGTGGCATGGCCGGCCGGCCAATGTGCGTGGGTCCCAAGGCACTCTTCCCAATTTTATGTAATTTTGATGATTTTAGATAATTTTCATAAAATCAAAGGGATTTGTTGAAAACCAAGATATTTTGTTGAAATCAGGGAGTTTACATGAAATCAGGAAACAAAACACCAAATAATAATAAAATAATAGGTATGTGGGACCGGCTAGGGCATGGCCGGCCGGATAGTGCCCGGTCCCACAAGTTTTCCTAATTTTTTAATATTTTCCATGATTTTAGAGAAAATTCATGAAATTAGGTAATTTTAGGGAAAATTCATAAAATCAAGGAATTTTCATAATTTGAGAAGGAATAATAAAATAATGGGACGTGAGGTGTGGGACCGGTCACGACCAAGGCATGACCGGCCGGCCGGCGGTCCCGCGACACATTTCCCTAATTTTATTATTTTTGATAAAATCATGTGTTTTAGATAAAAATACATGAAATTAGGTAATTTTCATGATTTTAGGGAAAATTCATAAAATCAAGGAATTTTCATAATTTGAGAAGGAATAGTAAAATAATGGGACGTGAGGTGTGGGACCGGCCACGGCCAAGACATGGCCAGCTGGTGCTCGGTCCCGCGACACCTTTCCCTAATTTTATTATTTTTGATAAAATCATGTGATTTAGATAATTTCTTTGAAATAAAGGAAATTTGCTCGAACAAGAGGATTTTCATGAGATCGTGAAGATAGTAAAAATATGATAAAATATAAAATTGGGTGCGGGACTAGTCACGGCATGATTGGCCGGCTAGTGAGCCTAGTCCCCTGGCTCCTTTGCTTAATATTTTATTATTATTATTTTCCCTTCCTATTTTGCATAGGTTCCTCGTTCGTTCGTATTTTTGAAATGCTCGTTCGTGCATTCAAAATGTTGGTCTGTGCATTATCCTCTAATTACACTACCATTTTTGTCAGGGCTTATTCGATGCTCAGATGCCTGTTTCGTTGAATATTTATTACTAACCTGTGGAATTCTGCTGGGAAGAACCACATATTAAAGTAACGAAATATAATGAGGAATCGTAGAATATTGCTGGATATTCAGGCGATTGATTGACGACTCGTAGAATATTGCTGGATATTCAGGCGATGGCTCGTAGAATATTGCTGGATATTCAGACGATTTAAGATAATTAATTGCTGGCTCTATACTAGAAGGGCTTCCTGTCTAGGAGCATTAATTATCTGAGGGTTGAGAAATATGAACTTGCTGGAGTGTCATATTCCTCTTGCATAGTCGGGGAAAACTTGGTTACATCCCGAAGACGTTGCCGCTCTATACTAGCAGACATGCTGTCTAGGAGCCGCCCAATCTTTCGATTCTACACAGTATGAGATGTGTCATGGCCTCAGCTGAGAGACTACACATCTACATCTTCTCTGAGAGACTTTCTCCATCAGAGGTGGAATGAGCTTTCATGCATAGAGACACGAGTCTCGATACTCATCCGATTGCCGGATCCGGAGTAATTACTGAAATTGCTCAGTATTCATGAGATGTGCCGTGGCCTCAGCTGAGAGACTACACATCTACATGTACTCTGAGAGACAGCCTTCTCAGTCAGAGATTTTATGGCATGAGCTTTCATGCTTTGATGAGAGACATGAGCCTCAATACTCATCCGGTTGCCGAATCTGGAGTATAGTTTTACAATTCTACCCTTTGTCGAAAATCCACCATCTACAGTATCCAGAAAAATCGAATAAATTAACCGCAAGAAGACCTTAATGATTAATTTAATCAAAAATGCTCAACATAAGAAAATTACGGAGCCATACAGTACTTTCACATAGAAGTGGATCAGGGAAAGATCAATATTGCGGAATATTCAAAAGTTCATTCTATCTTTTATCAATATTTGCATAATGACACAATAGAATTAAATTTTGAGCATATATGAGATAATCATAGTTCATGTACGTAAACACACATATCCCATAACATATTTTTGTAATATATGAAAACAATAAAAAGAGATTAAACCTATCATGGTTTTAAAATAAACATTCAAAGCAAAAATATCAAAGTTATTACAACCCAAGAAGTTTCAAGAGATTTAACAACAATGGCATATGAAAACAAGTTACTCTAAACTTTCATAAAAGTCCCTAGAGATTTCCTCAAAATTTTCAATCAGTTCTGGATAAGCTTCTGAAGCATAATCCACTTGCTCCTGCAAGCATTCAACCTGTTGTTGAAGTCGGATAATCTCAGGATTTGGGGATGCTGAAGTTCTAGCTGGAGTTCTGCATATCTTTTTGATGATTTCCATGGTCAATAATTTTGGTCCTCCAAGACTGGTTCCAACAGAAACAATGCTGTAATGACTGCAAATCCTTGAAATGAGACAAGGAAAGCGTGGAGTCTTATTTGAAGCCTGTCTAATACTTATCATCTGACGAATAACAAGGCCACAATGTAATAGACCAACTCAGCAATAGACCCGGTCCACAACAGTTTGTCAATTGTGCTGAGCATCAGTTTTGCCACCAGCTGTTTTCCAGCAACTTTAAGGAACAACTCAGCACCATGAACATCAATCTTACCATCCTTCCAGGATACATCCTTTGAAAGAAGAAAGTTTGAGAGCACATTTGAAGATGGTCTTAAATGCTCAGGTTGTGGTAACTAGAAATCACCAACCCGGGTCAAGTTCAAGAGCTCGACAATAATTTGACGATTCACAAGAATGACTTTATTTCTAACAATGGTTTTGAAAGTGCAGTGGTTTGCATACAATTGAACCGTCATTTCTATATGCGTTGTTCCTATAGGATGAAGAATAATACCCCAAACATAATCTTTAAAAAATCCAGGAAGATGTTCTACCCTAAGTTCTGAGGAATCATAAACCCTTTCCGTAATAGGTTTCTTTGTATTATATTCCCCATAGAGTTTACGAGCCTCCCTGTTAACGAACCTAGTATGCATGCTTGGATCATAATAAGTATCATCACTAATTTGAGCACCTCACCACGACTCAATCTCTTCCTAGATGCCATTGTTGATAAGGAAAACTTAAAAGAAGGTGAAAAACTTACTGGGTACTCGAACTGTCGTTAATGGTGAAGCTCCGGAACTGGAAGAAAAGAAGAAACAGACATAACCCGTTGAGCAGTTTTTTATTGTGAATCCAATGGTACCAAGAACTCTCAAAACGATTGAAAAATGAGGTTTTTGGGGATTAAGAGTTTGCGAACTCTTGAGTTTTCTTTTACAGAGTTCTCGAACAAGAGAAGATGTAGAACAAAACAAGAGAAGAGCTTCTCTTTATATGTGCAACCGACCGAACAATTCCGGAACTGGTAAAACTAGTCCAGGTACCGGAACCAACCAGTTCTGGTTCGTGGCCTACCTCACACACATGTGATCCGCACAAGATGGATCAAGAGCTAAATGGGTTTATCCTAAAACCCGTTTAGGTGAAATATGAGAACTAAGCAAAAATTCAATCAGATTCAATATCTTGACTCCAAGAGAGAACCTCTTTCCAGCAGCTTTTGCACCCATATGGCGGGTTAAGGAATACCCAATAAGTTGATTTAGTGAAAGCCTTACAAAACCTAGTACAACCAAGAAAAATAAATTTCTTAAGTCTTTGATGTCTAGTTTTGTATATTTTTGTTTATCAGCAACAACTGGAAATTGTTTTCAGCACAACGTAATGCAACTTTATTTGTATATAAAGACGTCTTAGCGTTTTTGCTACAGATTATCACCCTGTTGTTTTGAAGAAATGTTTTCGGAATAGACTCATCTAATAATCATGTTCTAGTAAGATATTTTCAGTTGAAAGAGACTTATGCTCCTTTTGTAATACATTCGTTATACTACAAGGAAGAGCAACAGTACACTCATTTATCAATGAATCAATATCAACCTCAACAAGAACATTATTCATCATAACATGATTTAGTCTATCGAAAGAGTCTTGTTCCTTTTGGAGAACATTCTCAATATCAATATCAAGATTCTCAAGGAGTTTTTCGTCCTCTGAAAACAATTCAGGTGTTTTTAATCCAGGAGGAGGATGATACAAAATAATTTCTACAGATTTAATCAAATCAGTTATAGAAAAATATTCAGTATCTCCTGGATTTGGTGGTACGTTTATTGTGATAGAACTTCTTTCCATAGAGTCGGATTGCTACAAAGACAGACTTATGAGGTCTTAGCGTGTTTGCCTGCTCTGATACCAATTGAAAAAAGCGGGCGTATAACAACCACACCCAATAACTCGTTCGGTAATCTGTATGAACTAACTCCAATATAATTCCGAGAGCTCTAAATATGTCAAAGAGTTATATCTCTATTTCTTAACACAATCTGCAATAGAACAGATAAAAATCTGTGAGCCCGATTGATATGAGAAATAACTTGGACGACAATGACCAATGCCCAAGCGTCAATCAATTTCTATCCAACAACCAAAGGTCGGATTTACCAATTGATTGAACTACGCACAACCTATGTTATTTCAATTATATAAAAATATAATGCGAAAAAGAAATAACACGGACACCAGAAATTTTGTTAACGAGAAAACCGCAAATGCAGAAAAACCCCGGGACCTAGTTCACATTTGGACACCACACTGTATTAATCCGCTACAGACACTAGCCTACTATAAGTTAACTTTGGACTGGAATATAGTTCATCCCTAACCAAGTCTCACACCGGTTAAGGTACAGTTGCGTTCCTTACGTCTCTGAATCCCAGCAGGACTCTACACACTTGATTCCCTTAGCTGAAATCACCCACAACAAAGAGTTGCTACGACCTAAAGACGAAGACTTATAAACAAATCTGTCTCCCGTAGATAAGTCTATTCTGATAGATAAATCTGTCTCCCACAAAAGTAACTATGAAGTTTTTGTTTCGTCTTTTGATAAATCAAGGTGAACAGGAACCAATTAATAATCCGGTCTTATATTCCCGACGAACAACCTAGAAATATCAATCACTTCACAATAACTTAACTATATGGTAGTAGAAGAAGTTATTGTGGAATCACAAAGAATGAGACCAGGAGCTTTGATTACTTTTTATATCTTACCTAATGGAGATAAATCTCGAGCAAATCTTAGAGAAGATAGTACTCAATACGTTAGAACAAGTAAGATTAGAATACACAACTACAGAGAAAATAGTTGGATTTGGCTTCACGAATCCCAAATGAAGTCTTCAATTCGTTAACCTATGATGGTTTTGGAAAAATCTAGGTTAAAGGAGTATCGACTCTAGTCGCAACTAGGACACAGAAAAGTGTCGGGATTGGGTTTTCTAGTTGCTAGAGTTTTCCCTTATGTAGTCTTTCAAATCAGGGTTTGCTTTCAATCAAAGCTAAGTTAGCGTAGAAAAAAAAGCATTCAATATTCACTGTTAGATGAAATCTTGATTTAAGATTCAAGCTAAGTTTGCTTAAAACCAAAGCAATATCTCTCAACCGTTAGATGGTCTTAGCTTGTTACACACAAATGAAATATGCCTTCATTTAGATATGGTTAACCGTACCTAAACGTGTGTATTGAGTTGGCTCCACAATAGTTAACCGAAGTTAGCCATATGAGCACTTTTGTCTTAACCACATTCATATAACACTTCTAGATCAAATATGATAGATCAATCAATCATGAGAGATAATCGAATGAATTTAATTGTGTTACCAATAGAGTTGTTCAATTGTTCACTATCTCATAAAAATATATGAACCAATTGAAACAAAATCGGATTGATTTGTAATCATACAAAGTACTTCCATATTTCTAAGTACCCTTCAATGCCAACTACCACTATACATATGTATTAAAGGTTAAAAATGTACATTCAACCAATATTTACATATTTACAGAAAGTCATTGTTTTAAAAATAGACCAAGAAATTACAAAACTTAATATCTTCCAAAATACACGCTGGATTTTTGTAAAATTTATATATTTGAAAAGCTCTTTGAATTATCTACATAACGAGTACAAATAAGAGTATTAAATATCTATTTTACGGAAAAAAAATTATTGATATCAATTTTGGTGTTGTTAAAAGAACCAAATTCAAGTACGTGCATCGTACATGGGGTATCACTAATGCTCTATAGATTAAAGACTTGTTAAAGACTAGTAGCGCATTTGGATACAAATCAGCTTCTAATTTCTATTTCTCCAGAAATAGAAGTTAGAAGCCAAATTATTTTGTTTCTTGAAGTCGTTTCATCAAACTGACTTTTTGTTTTTTGATTTATACAAGTCAAAAAGTAATTTCTAAATGTGCGTCCAAACACGCCGTAGAGATTTCAATGACATATCAGCTATCGGTCTACCTTGCGGACGGAGTTTGATTTGCTATCTGTCACGTATCTCCTACCTACCTCTTCATTTTCTGTTATTTCGACAGTGAAAGAAAGATTATTTATTATCAAAAGGCGAATAATGTTGACCAAGCTACCTCTTTAAAGATAGCAAGGAAAATCAATAAGATAGGTTTTGGTGTGATATGCGTGTTTTAAAATTCAGCCATTGGATTGCAGGAAGAATCAATACACTATTTGGTGTATGTAGTTTTCAATTCAGCTGTTGGTTTGCAACGTCCACTTTTAACTACAAAACCAATGACCTAATCGCCGAGTAGATAATTCGGACAAAAGAATCGAACTTGCCGCTAAATTGATACCCCTTATTAACAATGTTGCCATCAGAAACGCATCTAACTCGTACAAAAGCTGAACACCCTACTAGTCTTGGTGGTGGAGGGCGCGACCCACGCTTGAAATGTCTGAGAATCGGTCTTTAGAATTGACGCTCGCAAAGTTCTCTCTGCAGAGCAATATCCACTGATGGCGGTTTCCTTCTAACCTTCCATCTTGTATTGTGGACCTTCTGCCTAGTCTGGTCGAGGATTGTCTTTGTTGCTTCTTACTTCCATACTAAAAATATTAAGTAAAGAATAGACGGACCTTGGTCAAACATGTTGGTCATCAGTCCGTGTCAGGTATGAGTAGATTATTTTGTCGACACTTTTGACATTTTCGTTATCCCCTGCGCAAGGACACTGACAATAGCATAGAAATACATTTTCTGGTATGTGTATATGTAGAGAAAGATCATCAAACATCTTCAAAAGCACGGGAGATTCAGTTCTTTATATACTTGTTTGCTTAAATTGGTAATTGTCATCATAATGATGAACCTAATTCATGTTAAATTTCCTGGCATTTATATTCCATCCAAATATTTTTGTACTAACTTTTCTGTCCATACGCACATTTTCTTTTGTCTGATTCCCTTGAATGGAATTGATCAGGTTATAGCGATATTAATTAAGATGTGGGCGACAGTAGCAGCACAACCAGATTTAGTTGAAATCGTAATCGATGGCGAACTTCTTACGTCAAGCAATTACAGGACTTGGAAACTGCATATGCGAAGGAACTTGAAAAGGCAAGGTCTGTGGGGTTTTCTGGGGAAATCTTCAGTAACTGATTGCCATAAAGACAAGAAAGCTCTTGAAGTTATAAAGATGTCATGTCAACCTTATATGAAAGCTCACATTTTATACGCAGAGAACGCTACAGAAGCTTGGGAGTGGTTAGCAGAATCTGCATCTTCACCTACAGAGGACAAAGGTCAGATCAATTTCAAAAAATTTGTTTTAGTTATCCTAGTGAATTTATATGAAGTTTTCACATGTTATGCGAGTGATCTGACTCTATATATGCACCCTGACGTTAACCGGATGCACACTCCTCCGCTCATGATTTGAGGAATTTGTACCGAACGAAAGCATGAGGGGAGGAGTGTGCACCAAAATTAGAAAGAGAATCATGTAAAAGTAACGTGCACCTTTTGTTTGGATACTGAACAGAGAGACATGATAAAATGGTAGCAGAAGCAGCAAAGGCAAAGGAAAATTTGAATGGTGTTATGAAAGCCGATCTAACTGGAAATAATTACAAAAATTGGAAATTCTATGTGGAAAATTTGTTAGCAAGTAAATATCTTTGGAATGTGGTGGTAGGAATAGATAACTTCCGAACGCGTGATTACAAGGAGAAAAACCGTCATGCTGAACGGATTATAATGGAGTCATGTGGAAAAGAAATGCACCTTACATTCACGGCCCATGTGATGCCAAGAAAGCTTGGGAGAAGTTAGCAGAGGCTGTTTCCGCAGAAGCGAAAGGTATGTCAAGCCAAACCCATAGGATTTAATCACTATCTCTCTCTTACCGTTCTTTATTCATAAATTTGTGCACCTCATATAGGCAACTACATAAAGTACTCTCGACTACTCCATGCTGTCCAAAGATATGGATTCAGGGAGAAGCATATCGACCGAAATGGTAGATACTGGGGAAGTGCATGCGAATATTTCAAAGAGTTCTCAGAAGCAGTGGTTGCTGAAATTACAGAATATGGATCTACAGCTCTTCATGTGGCCGTTATGTTAGGTAGAGTTGACTTTGTGAAAGAGCTACTAGAACTGATGACTCCCGAACAACTAGAAATAAAGACACGACAAGGCAATGCCTTATCAGTTGCAGCGGGAGGCAATAACTTGGAAATTGTCAAGATGTTGGTAAAAAAGAATCCTAACTTGTTAGCAATTCAAGACCAACACGGCCATATCCCACTTGTTATATCTGTCATTAATGCAGGCGAAGATATGGTACACTATCTTTACTCCGTCACACCAAAGAAACTGTACCTAAAGCATGATAAATGTATGGCTACTCTTCTTATAGCTGCGTTGAGGGATGAGTTATATGGTAAGAACTACAGAGAATCCTAACAGTACCGTACGTAATTTACTTAACTGTATTTGATCAATTAATTCAGTTTATATCTATAACTAACTCAAATACATATCCGTCGTCGAACTCTACAGATATTGTTTTGGAAATACTAGGTGAATCTGGTTTTATAAGACATGGCTTAAATGATTGTGGAGGGACTCTTTTGAGTGTATTGTCTGGAAGACCATCCGCCTTCCAAAGTGGAAATCAATTTGGATATTTACATCGATATCAAAGTTTACTATATCGACTAGGTTAGTAAATCAGTATCTGATCATGGGCATATCTAATTAATTTACAATGGATAACCTCGTCAATTTCTCCTTCATTTTGGTCTCATTGCAGCTGGAACTCAACGGCATGGACCAGTGTTGACAGCTCTTAAAACGATAGGTAACTAAACTCTTTTAACCTTAACATGACACACTGCGTGGGAAATCACAAAAAATACTACTATAGTGTTACAGGACAGCATGCATCATTAATCGTCTAACCCGAATTTTAATCAGTTTATGGGAATATTGGTTTTTCTGGAAAATCTAAGATACGTGTTTGTTGAGTTTTGTTTGTTTCGATCAGTTGAGCAAAGAAGTAGGTAGTAAGTTGTTGGTTTTTAGTTTATGGTGGTTGCTTTGACGGTAGTTTGGATATCACTGTAAGAGTTTTAGTTAGGTACATGTAAGTTGTAACAATTGTGTGTTAATGTGACAGTTCCAGGGGTGAAAAAACCTCTTGACGATAAGGTGAAGCATTATCGAGTCCTCCAAATAGTCAACACGGTTAGTCTGTTGCTGACGGACTTGAGTCCCCGTGAACTCCACAAAATAGGAGCCTATGAAACTATTCAAAAGGCAACCACCCATGGGATTGTCGAGCTATTTGACAGACTTGCTGCTTCCAATCCTTCTCTGCTACAATCCAGAGATGAACTTGGAAGAAGTTTAATCCAAAATACTATAATTTTTCGCCAACAACGCATCTTTCAGTACATATCCCAAATGGGTCAAATGTACCAGAGTATTACTTCTCTAGATTTATCTGATAACAACGTCTTACATTGTGCTGGATTTTGGGTACCATCAACGAAGCTTGATAGGGTCCCTGGTGCAGCTCTCCAGATGCAAAGGGAATTACAGTGGTTCCAGGTAAATTAAATAAAGTGATTCAGTATAACACATGCAATTCTTATTGAGACAGTGTTGTTGTGGAACAACATCTAGACTAGTCACAAACAAAGAGTGAGGTCCTAAACATGGTAGCATTATCTACCTATTATAAAAGAACAAAAATACTAGTTGGAGTGGACTGCCAAAAAAACTCCTGTAGTGGTCTAACAGGGTTTATCGTCGCCACCCTTAATAGTTAATTCATTGATGCTTACAGTTTTGGAATGATATCAACAATCAATCTTGCCTTGTTTCTATTTACGTAAATTACTTAATCTATAAAGTTATGTACATCTCTTTTTGATTAGACGCCATACATGTACAGGAGGTAGAGAGAGTGGTGCACCCAAGGTATAGAGAGATGAACAACAAAGATGGTTTAAAACCTAGAGATTTGTTCGAACAAGAACATAAAAAGTTGAAGGAAAAAGGAGCAACCTGGATGAAAGATACGTCACAAGCATGTATGCTTGTTAACACAACGTGACTTAACCCTCAAGTTAACTCAACCTGTATATTTGGAAGTCTCTGTATATTAGGGAATTGTGTTTATTTGGGAAAGATAGTATATTAACCCTCAAGTTAGTTATGCATATATATGCATTGAGTCTCTGTATATTCTGAATATATTGAAATCAATTGAAACTGTCTTGTTTAACCTCGTCACCTTGTCTCTCTTCTCTTTAGTTAAAACCTAGTAGTTAACCCTTTAACCTAGGAGTTCTATCTTGGTATCAGTAGGTTAGTCGATCCTATTTTAGTCATGACAGAATCATCAACCACATCTTCTACAGCCTCTTCTACAGTTTCTGCTATAATCAACTCTACCTTGTCTTCCCTGCATTCCTCTACGATGTCTTCCTTTCAGTTCTCTCAGCCACATCACATGATCACCGTACCGTAAAGCTAGACAACACCAATTACTCCCTGTGGCGTGCTCAATTTCTTCCTTACCTTCAGGGACATGACTTGGATGGTTATGTCACCGGTGCAACCCCATGCCCTACAGAAACTCTTACTGCTGATCTCCCAAATCCTGCCTATCTTTCCTGGAGAAAACAGGATAAACTCTTAGTTAGTTGGCTGTTTTCTTCTCTTACCCCGGCTACTTTTCGTCATGTCCATCGATTAACAACGTCTAAAGAAATCTGGTCATCTCTGGAATCTCTTTATGGCTCTAAATCTGATGCTCAAGTTCATCATCTTCACTGTGAACTGCGAGCATTACGTAAAGGTTCTCAAACTATGCGTCAGTACATAGACCGTGCTCGTGATCTTGTGGATAGCTTGGCAGCAGCAGATACCATTGTCACAGACAAAGAGTTTCGTCATTGTCTCTTAGCTGGCTTGGACATTACCTATGATGCTATTGTCACATCATTAACCACCACGATGAGTTCGTTGTCTGTTGAAGATTTTCTCACTTTTCTCCTGACATTTGAACTACGTATTGATCAACAGACAAAGCTTTCCAACTCTCAACCAGTTGCTAATCTCGCTGCCCAGAATCGACAATCTTCGTATCATTCTTCTTCATCATCTGGATCATCTTCAGCACCCAACTCTCAGTTCTCTTCTTTTCGCTCTATTGGTAACAACAGAAATCAAAATCACCATGGGCCTGGTTCATCTCAGACTGCTCGTTTTCAGAATCAACGTGGGCCTGCTTCACCTGACAATCAACGTGGGCCTATGACCTCTGATTCTTCTTATCCTCGTTGTCAACTTTGTGGGCGTAAAAATCATGAAGCCCAAGACTGCTGGAATCGTTATGACAAGAGTTTTCGACCACCTAAGCGTCAACCACCATCCTCTTCACCTCGGGCTTATGCTGCTTATGGACCTGGGTTTTCATCATCACCTTCTTGGACGCCTGATAGTGGTGCTACAGATCACATTACCAATGATTTCTCTCGTCTTCAATTTCCTACTGAGTATACTGGCCCTGATCAAATTCAGATGGGTAATGGTTCTTCTATACCAATCTCTAATGTTGGTTCCTCAATTTTAGGGACTCCCAACCGTAAGTTGCAGCTTCGTAATGTTCTCTTTACACCCAAAATCTCTCATAATCTCTTATCTGTTTCTCGTTTCACTACTGATAACAATGTCTTATTTGAATTTCATCCAAATTTTTGTCTTGTGAAGGATCGATGTACCGGGAAGGTTCTTCTTCGCGGCATTAGGAAGGGTGGTCTCTATCAACTTGATGTTTCATCTCCAATTCCTCAGGCTTACATAGGAGAACGTGCTAGTTTACAAGCCTGGCATGCTAGAATGGGTCATCCAATGATGCGCACAGTTCGCAAAGTTATTTCTCAGTTTTCTCTTCCAGTTTCAAATCAAACTATCAGTTTTTGTTCTTTTTGTCATGAGCATAGAAGTCAGAAATTACCTTTTCAATCCAGTACAACAGTTTATTTGAATCCATTAGATTTAATTCTCTCCGATGTATGGGGACCCTCTCATGTTTTATCTAATGAAGGATATAAATATTATATTATATTCATTGATGCGTATAGTCGTTTTACTTGGATGTTTCCTATGTCTCAAAAATCTGATGTTTTCTCTATATTTTTCTTATTTCAAAAGCATGTTGAAAATCTTTTTGGTCGAAAGATAAAAATATTTCAATCTGATAATGCTGCTGAATATCGCAAACTCACTCCACATCTTCAAGAACTTGGAATTTTTCATCGTTTTTCATGTCCACATACTTCTGAACAAAATGGTTTGGTTGAACATCGTCATCGTCATATTCGTGAAACTGGTCTTACTATTCTTAACATGGCCTCTGTGCCGTCTTCCTATTGGTATGACTCCTTTTACACTGCCTGTTATTTGATGAATCGTGTCCCTTCGACTTCTGTTAATAATTCTTCTCCATATGAAGCTCTTTTTGGTATTTCACCTGATTACACTTCTCTTCGTGTATTTGGATGTCTATGTTATCCTCACTTGCGTCCGTATAGGTCTCATAAGATGGATGCTTTGTCTTCTCCATGTGTTTTTATTGGCTATAGCCCCTCTCATAAGGGTTATAAGTGTCTTCATATTCCTACGGGTCGAATATACATCAGTCGACATGTTGTTTTTGATGAGACTACCTTTCCCTTTGCATCCGCGTCGTCACCTTCGCCGTCGTCGACTCCTTCACAGGTAATTCTTCCCTTGTCTGCTCTTCATAATTTTGTGCCATCGTCAGTGCCTATTAATCATCAGCCGCCAGTCTCCAATCATCAGCCGCCAGTCTCCAATCATCAGCCGTCAAATTCTGTTTCCAATCATCAGCCGCCAAACCCTGTCTCCAATCATCAACCGCCAAACTCTGTCTCCAATCATCAGCCGTCTGTCTCTGTCTCCAATCATCAGCTGTCACCTGCTGTTACTTCTCAGCCGACAGCATCCTTCTCTAATCATCCGCTGCCGGTTTCTGTCTCTCATTCTCAGTCGTCACCTGCTGTTACTCTTCCGCTGTCGCCAACACCTGATGTTGTCGATTCATTGTCTCCTGTTCCTGATTCGTCCGACTCTCAGTTATTGTTGTCGTCTTCTTCTGCTGCTCAATCTGTAACTTCAACAGATGCTTCCCCCGTTACACACCCGATGACTACAAGAGCTAGAGACGGTATTTTCAAACCAAATTCACGATATGCTCTCATCTGTGATTCCGTTCTTGAACCGTCTTGTATTTCTCAAGATCATAAGGACCCTGACTGGCGTACATCCTCCGACGATGAGGTCAATGCATTACTTCGAAATGGTACTTGGTCCTTAGTCCCGTATCATCCTTCTATGAATGTTATTGGTTGTAAGTGGGTTTTTCGAATCAAGCGTAATCCAGATGGTACCATTGCACGTCGTAAGTCTCGCCTAGTTGCCAAAGGATACAATCAACAAGAAGGAATTGATTACTCTGAAACGTTTAGTCCGGTTGTTAAACCATGCACTATACGTATTATTCTTACATTGGCTTTATCCTCCAATTGGCCCATTCATCAACTTGATGTGCAGAATGCTTTTCTTCATGGAGAACTTCAAGAGGAAGTCTATATGAAACAACCTCCAGGTTATGTTGATTCTCGTTTTCCTACACATGTTTGCAAATTACATCGTTCTCTTTATGGACTTAAACAGGCTCCTCGTGCGTGGTATCACAGACTTAGAAATTTTTTGTTGCAAATTGGTTTTGTCACTTCCAAGTGTGATTCGTCCTTGTTTATTCATACTGGGACTCATGGTGTGATCTATTTGTTGGTGTATGTGGATGATATCATTGTCACTGGCTCTAGTACTACAGGTATTTCCTCTATTCTCTCTCGTTTGCAGCAAGAATTTGCAATCAAAGATCTTGGTCAATTATCCTATTTTCTTGGGATTGAGGCAATTCGTACTTCTTCGGGGCTCTTTCTCTCGCAACATCGTTATGCTCAAGATCTTCTTATTCGAGTAAAAATGGATGGTGTTAAACCAATTACTACTCCGCTAAGCACTTCTGGTAATGTTTCCTCTGATCGTAGCACTTTATTAACAGATGCTACTGAATATCGTAGCATTGTTGGAGCTTTGCAATATTTAACTTTTACTCGTCCGGATCTTGCGTTTGCTGTCAATAAGGTTTGTCAATTTATGCATGCTCCTACAGAGTTTCACTGGGGATTAGTTAAACGTATTCTTCGTTACCTCAAGCATACAAGTACGTTTGGTATACTCCTTAAGCCATCCCCTTCTCTACAATTATCTTTCAGTGCATATACTGATTCTGATTGGGCTGGTTCTCTTGATGATCGTCGTTCTACAAGTGGATATTGTGTTTATTTGGGTGGTAACATTATTTCTTGGAGTGCTCATAAACAAAAGACTGTTTCTCGTTCTAGTACTGAAGCTGAATATCGAGGACTTGCTAATGCTACTGCCGAAATTATGTGGATTCAGTCGCTTATTTCTGAGCTTCGTATATCCACACGCTCTCCTCCCATATTATGGTGTGATAATCTTGGTGCAACTTATCTCACAGTTAATCATATATTTCATGCTCGGACAAAACATATAGAAATTGATTATCACTTTGTTCGTGATCAAGTAGCTTCCAAGCTTCTTGATGTCCGTTTTATATCCTCTAAAGATCAAATTGCGGACATATTCACCAAACCACTTTCTAGTGATCGGTTTTCTCTGATAAGGTTCAAGCTTACGGTTCAAGATAACCCGTTACGCTTGCGGGAGGGTGTTAACACAACGTGACTTAACCCTCAAGTTAACTCAACCTGTATATTTGGAAGTCTCTGTATATTAGGGAATTGTGTTTATTTGGGAAAGATAGTATCTTAACCCTCAAGTTAGTTATGCATATATATGCATTGAGTCTCTGTATATTCTGAATATATTGAAATCAATTGAAACTGTCTTGTTTAACCTCGTCACCTTGTCTCTCTTCTCTTTAGTTAAAACCTAGTAGTTAACCCTTTAACCTAGGAGTTCTATCTATGCTTGTCACAACTCTGATTGCCACGATTATGTTTGCAGCAGCATTTACAGTCCCCAGTGGCAACGATCAAATTACTGGACACCCAATATTTTTGAAGTATGTAGCTTTTAAAGTCTTTATAATTTCAGACGCAATTTCTCTCTTTTCTGCATGCACGTCGATGGTGATATTTTTCTCATTATTAACGGGGCGTTATGCACCGGAAGATTTCTTGGAATCTTTGCCCAGGAGGTTAATGCTCGGTCTGTTATCATTGTTTATCTCTATAACAACCATGATAGTTGCTTTTGCAGCAACTCTTATTATTATTCTCCGGGGAGAAATATCTTGGGCTTACATGCCGGTGTGTGTGTTAGCTGGCATTCCAGTTTTTTTATTCAGTGTGTCACAATGTCGTCTGTTTTTCAATGTATTCAAGTTTACCTATCGCGGTATCTTCCGTAGAAGAGATATTTATTCCAAGAACCACCGAGATCGCCAAGGTTTTTGGTATTGGCATTAATTGTGGTTAATTTCACTTATTGTTGTAACCATTTTCAATATGTAAACAACTATGCCATTTTTGTCACTCGTGCTTTTGAATTCTTTGTTGATGGTTTTGTGATAATCATCAGCCTACTGATTTTTCATGAGTTTGGTTAGTCGTCTGAATATGTAAGTCATAAGTTTGGCTAGTGTGAGTGAAACTTTTGACTACGACAACATTGGGAAACTATTTTTTAGAAATCTTGGATAGGCTTATCTTCTTTCTTGTGTTTAGAAGTCTTTAGCTAAGAGGGCCTGTTTATCTTTCTGTTGTGGGTGCATTTCCTTGATGCTCGTTTGTATTTTCTCTCCTCTTAATATATTTCTTCTTTGCCGAGCAAATTAGAAAGTAGGTTACTGAGCATAAGCTACCAAATAACGTCACTGCAACAACCAATCCAAAGACTGCTTTAGAGGGTGCTTATTTTTGCCTACATGTTGTTCCAGGGTAGGTTCTATTATCCCCCTTCTCACCGGTTTCTCTATGTGAACCCACGGTGCTGTTGGTACGCTAGCATGCCAGCTTTTCTAGATGCAGTTGAGTTCATCTTTGCTTTAGGACATAAAGCTAATGAAGAAATTGTCCAAGGTTGTTGACAACTTTCCACCAGATTTGACTACTATAGTGCACATTGATGCGGCAAACGATTTGTTTTACTTAAATTGGGAAGTAAGGCATGGTCTTCATGTTAAATTGTATACCCCGTTTTTGAATAACATAGAAAGGGAAAGAAGGAACACGTGAACGAACGCAATCCCAATTCTAAAAGGATCGATGGTTTCATTAATATGCGAAGTTCCAACTTCATGATGGACAAAATTCAAACCAACAATCAAATGAAAAAACAAAGGCAAATGAAAATAGTAGATATAAACACAAAACCAAGAGGAAGACAACACTATCACAAGTTCATTTTTTTTTCTTTTGTTTCATTTTCTTGAGCAACTACATTTGCAGCGAGCCATGCATTTATTGTAATCCGAAAGACGTGGTTTCCCACTGTAACAATCGCACTCTTTCGTGCACTTTGCTTGTGATTTTCCACCCCAAAGACATTTGGCCATGCATCGAAGAATAGGTGTACATGCTGGGCATCCATACTTGAACTGATCGAGAATGCAGTCTTTACATCCATTGTTAGGTTTACTTGTAGAGCAACTCAAACTAGGCGTAACAACAAATGACTGCACCAACAATAATACTACAGCAGCTACAATGACCAACTCATGGAACTGTTTCCTTCCTTCTTCCATTTTCTTCTCCTGTTCTCACAAGATCTTTTTTGTGTAGGTAAAACTCCTCATTTTTTCCTTATTTATAGACCATCTCTGATGTATTTAATGTTCACCGCTGGATTATTAATAACTGTTGTTTTCAATGACCTTTCTTCTGTTTTATCTGTCACCACACTATCTTGGTTATCTTCTCAATGCTCTGCTCATCTTAATGGACTCATTAAGGCACTCAATCTAGAGAGCCTTCACTTCTCCACTATATCGATTTTCATAAATATGTTTCCCATACCAACCTGGGTGGTGATATTACCGAAGGACAGGGACAAAAAAGCTGGCACATGTCACTGCAACCACTCAACCTGTGTATTGGTGCTGAATGCGGTGATCTAAGAAGCTCATATTTGCAGACTTGTCAAAGGTTCATAAAAATCTGGGTCAAGTTCTTTTCAAACCAAAAGCACTTGTGAAATCCACAAGTCTTGGTAAACTCTTCAGGCATGGATCTATACCAAAATATTTAGATGCAGTATAGAAGCAAAATAATAAACAACAAAATGTAGTAGAAAGACAGAAAATTACGCATAGAAGCCACGATTTACACTCCATTTATTTCAATGAAACTCTGGAGTTTATGTTCTAGTAAAAGTACATATACTTATCAGGTTTTTATTCTAGCCAAATGGAGAACAGGAACGAAAATAATAAGAGATCAATTTGAGAAATAGATTCTTACAAGAAACATACAACAGATAAGTCATGTTCTGAGAAAGATAAATAAATATGAATCGTCTCACTGTTGGTCCAAAATAATAATATGTTTTCCAGCAAATCAGCCATCATACACAATGTCGACCTACCAAAGAGGTACAAGTTTCAGCTACATCTCTTGCATGGAGCATCTCACTCTTCACTGAGAATCGGAACGATTAATGGATTCAGCTGTGCAAGATACACGATTGCCCACCTGATGATGCAAGATCAGAAATGTTAAAATACTAACCAGTCATACAACATGAATTAGGCTCATATCCTCAATTCAATCACATTAATGGAAGCTCTAAAAATTGAGCCGAAGTTGAGATACACCAGAGATCAGAAAGTAAGCAAGTTGGCCAAGCTGTTATAGAGCTGTTTTATCACAACTAAATATATTCAAGTTATAGGCTCTACCTACACATACCCACAGGAAAAACAAAAATTGGCTCGATCTACACACATCCTCTATATGCGCAAATCCTCTAGAACACCATAAAATAACTTGTGCATATCATCCAAACTATCTCAATGATGCAGTAACTAACTTTCATTATAACAACCACTTGGAAATATAAGTAATTAATAAAGCACCTTTCTCCTAACTGTGATTGAGGTTACTCGAATGTCAAAAGTGATATTAGCACATACTCGTATGTATTGCATCATATAAATACTTCTTCTACTAAAGCTGCGGACTGCAGTCACAGTTCGAAATCCAGGATTGCTGATCAGACTCAAAATGAAAGTAACTATAGTGTGGTACACATTCAGCCTAAGGGTTGTTCTGGTTCTGCTATAGGTGATGGTGATATCAAAGGCGCATGAGTAACGTATGCATGAAAATAGTCAAAAAACATTAGGGTCATTCTGGTTCTGCTATAGATGATGGTGATATCAAAGGTGCATGAGTAACATATACATTAGAAAAATAGGTGTGTTACGCAGGAGCTAATTTGCAGAGAAACTAATTTGGGAGAAAATAGATGAAAAATTTACAATTGACAGAAAACAATTAAGTGAAGCATCTAGAAACTTACATCATCCAGCAACAAACCGTTGCTGTGATAACCAATGTAAGGTGGAATCTGCATCGGAAAAGGAAACGTGTTAGTCCAAATAAAACCAATGCATGTATTTGCAATCTATCATGCACCTGGAAACATATTAAGAAGAAAAACGCATGTGATAAACATTTAATCAACAGAATCTTTAATCTAAAGCTTATGAATCATCAAATAACGCGTAGATACACAACAGAATCAATTGGCACACCAATCTAGTTTAACAATCATATCCAGTAGATCAGGTGGAAGAACAAAAAGGTTTTGAAAACAAACACATATAAATTTTTACCATAGGAACACTGACCAAGATGTTACCCTGAGAGAGAGCATTCATCATATAATAGTATGTTCATCAACATGTTGATAATGTGGCCAACTAAATAAACAAAATAACAAACGGAACTACCACGTGGCGTTAAACCAACTACAGACATATTGATAAAATTTGGTGTATTCAAGACAAGGGAAGTCTATGTATCGAATCATAATCAGCAAGTTCAATGCCCTTCAGCAAATAAAGCTTTTGGACTCAGTTTCCAAAATAATCCAATAAGGTGAAATCCCCTGGAATTTGTATACCTTTAAAAGTAAACATGACAAGCCATAAACTAGGCACTTCAAAAATATGACAAAGGTGTGCGAATCAAAATTCCTAAAGCCTTTCTGTTGAACATAACCTCAAATCCAAAACAAAATAGTTCAGCATTTCTTGTTCACAAGACATGACATGTTAACGTTATTTTATTTGTATATAATTCAAATAATACAATGAAACGTACCAAAAGTAAATTTTTCTTCCTTGAAGAATATAACCTTCCAAACAAATCCTACGAAACGTGTTAGGTAAACTTAAGGTTAAAATCTACACCAAGATATTCACTAGATGTCGAGCACATAACCCAAATGTAGATATCTATGTCTTTCCTTTTAGTTGACCAAAACCAAGCAAGAAATTTACCGAATGCAACCTATAATTGAAAGATTTTTTTTAATTAATTTAGTGCTTAGGAGGAACATCCTAGCATGTTAGATACCACGGTAAAGATGAGGCCATCAGAGGACCTGCCTTGCTTCTTTTCGCAATAAACTCATTCC
This sequence comes from Papaver somniferum, assembly GCF_003573695.1. Taxonomy (NCBI): domain Eukaryota; kingdom Viridiplantae; phylum Streptophyta; class Magnoliopsida; order Ranunculales; family Papaveraceae; genus Papaver; species Papaver somniferum. The sequence goes on along the minus strand of NW_020624820.1, from coordinate 2,213,136 downwards.
ATTAATCAAATTATGGTCTTCGACATTATAGGGAAACTAAAAAAAAAAAATTTAGGGCTTTCATTTGTTGTAGGCAAGCTCGACACTGAATAACACACTTCAACCTCAACAAATCCAGATGAGGAGTGAATCTGAGATGAGCAGTGAAGAACATCAACTGCAGGTTTAGATGTATGTTTAGGACAGGGGTTCATGTGGAATTCTGGGTTTTATTGAGATGAACAAGAATTGTGAGAGGAGATGGATGAGAAAGAGGAAGGGAAGATTCACACGAGTTGAGATCGAAGGGTTTCAAATCGGTTGCAGTCAACAACAAGATGAAGTACAGATGCTGCTGCTGCTGTTGTTGTTACTGAAGACTAGGGTTTCATTAAAGTACAGATCCAAGGTTTGACTGAGATTCCAAAGGTGATTATCAGATGGGTATCAGAATGGTGATTCAAGGGTTATGTGCTGCAGTTGGAGCTGACATATGAACTGATGGCTGAACTGAAACTACAGGTTGTTGGCCTAAATTGTGCATAGGGGTCACAGTTCAGGAAATCAAGCAATTGCAGCTGGTGGATTGGTACCGCAGGTGAAGATAACATGGGAATGGTTTGCAGTTCAGTATTGTGAAGCTTGAGACAGTCAAGGTGTTGAGTCAGTGAATAGCAGTCATGGGTGTACAAGGAAAGATTGGAGCTGCAGTTCAAGTTGTTGGTGGTATTGAATATGAATGATACTGCAGGTGGAATTGTTGGTGCTAATGTTGCAGTTATGAACTGAATTGCAGTTGGAGCTGCTGTTGTTGCTGGTGCTCGGACACTGAGAATGTATGAACTGCAGCTGAACTGAAGCAATGATGATATTATTGATGTTTTGCGAAGGAACTGGTATTGGTAGAATGGTTTACAGGGAATTACTTTGCAGGCAAAAGTGCAGCTGCAGTTGCAGAGGGGGATAGCTGTTATGGGTAATGGCTGCAGTTATCAGTGTTGGTGCTGGGTAATTGTGTTACAGGGAAGCTGATATGAAGTGATTGTTTGTGTGGTTGTATGGCTTTGCTGTGTGCTAGTGATGTTGTTTATAAGGTCAAGAAGATGGGAATGAATGAACTGAAATGTGTTGGTACTTGGCTTGACAGAGAAGAGAAGAAATTGTTAGATGAATGTACAGGTTTACAGGGTTCTGGTGACACTGCAATATAGAGTTGAGCTGGTAGAAGCAATTGAAAGAAGAGAATGAGAAGAATTACACACACTTCAACCTCAACAAATAATGTAAAGTGGTAAATACAGAAGATAAGTGCCTGGAAAAAATTCCTAGGTAATCCGAGCTATAACGATCTCTTTGCCAGTTGGTTTACGTAACTAACAGATTCTAACTCTCTGTCACAACTTTTTCCCACTTAATCTTTAGGGATTCCACATAAGCATATACATAGGAATAACCATAGGATTTAAGCATATACATATGAGCAATCAACAGTTACAAGATAATTAGCATTCAAGTTATATACAGACTAGATATTTAGATACGGCTTTGAGGCTTCTGATGTGATTGCATAAGCCAAATCTATGAACTACGGTTTAATCGACTTATTTTTCAGTGCAACTCCATGTTCAGAATAGTATAAATGATTTATATGACTGGATCTTATAATCTCCTTTTGATTAAGGCATAATTTACTGAAGCTGCCATCCCAGCCTCAACTTACAAGTAGATGAGCCAAAATCATCTTCAATTTCAGATATAGTAGCTTACATAACAGCTTAGAACGTTTCTACTCCTTATAAAGTATGTGTGTTCGTGTACGCAAACTTGCCACAAGACTCTAAATAGGGATCTTGTGGAGATGAGGTCAAAACTAAAATGTGAACATTATGTGCATCATTTACTACTTGATGGCAAGATAGCCTGTGTGTGAATACATCCATCCCTACTCTTCGGCTTAGGCTATCTTGTGGATCCACAATGCTGGGGTCTTTACTAAATGCTACTAACAAGGGTGAGATGATTGATCACACATTAGAACATCTTCATGATGCATCCATGAAGTATCTTCACACTTTTATCAGTATTGTTATCAAGTTACTAAAACATACTTGGTTTATTTAGTAAGAATACTTGATTACTGAAAACAGGAACACCAATTGAAAAACTAAAATGACTCTTACTGAAACAAGATTGATTATCATCCCATGTTAACACGGTATACATTCCAATTAATAAACATAACAATTTTCCCTATATTCCTAAAACCCGATCAAGTAAAAGAAATTAAATAGGACTATCAAGTTATTCAACGAGCCCAGCTACTTATATTTTAACTAGGAAAATCACATCTGAACTCGTAAAACAGAAAGACAGAAAACTCACAGATTTGTAGATGGTCCTCTGTTACAGCAAATTCTAGCAAAAAGAGATGCAATAACACCAACAGCGATGAAGATTAGGGTTGTTATTAAGAAACCCATTGCTGATTTGATCACACTGTACCCAAGGAAATCAAATTCTTCTGCGTAAAGTAAACACGATCTATCTACGTATCACTTCAAACCAAATTCAACGCCCGGATCTACAAATGTAATAAAAAAGAATTAAAATTTTGTTTCGGAATTCAAGATTTGAACCCTAATTCACAATTTGGAACGAAAAAATCTCACCCTAGAGAGAAAAATATGTGAACTAATCTCAGGCGATCTGCTCCGGGAATTTGAAGCTTTTACTTTGTGTGTTGGATATCAAAACTTGTTTCTATGGGGGTGTCCCCAGTCTTCTCCGTATTATTGTATATCTAGTGCTCAACCCATTCCGTGCCGTGCCGTGCCGTTCCGTAACGGCACGTGACGGGTGGTACATTTTATACGAGACCTCCGGTTAACCTGAATTCTTTTTTCTTTTTTTGAAAGAAAAAAATTATATCATAAGAAAAAGGACCAAGCCAAGAATTACAAATACAACAGAGAAGAGACTGCAGTTTACATCCGACTGACAAGTGAAAAACTAACGCTATCACAAAGCTTGAAACAACTAACAAAAAACAACCCTTGAAAACACTCAGTTCGTCTCGCAAATGCGTCGAAACCAAGCTTAAAGCTACTGCAGAGACTGAAATTAATGTCAAATCATCCCTTCAATACTAAACAAGTAACCTGCATCTCAGAATCATCATAGATTTCAAGACTGCATTACATTTCCACTGCAAAAAACTTCCACAAACCATTGCAGATAAGAGGTCAACAGAAACATGAAGATTCACTTGCAAAACATTTCCACGCAAGTTACATATGCATCACGGATTCCCAGTTGTGGAGAATTTGAGAATTGTCAATGAATTTGAAAGTATTTGCTTCACCACAGCAATTGTCTGTTTTATATGGATCAATAACTCATACACAGACTTTGACCTGCCACCAAAGACACTGCTATTTCTCTCCTCCCAGATATTCCAAATGATGGCGTAGCGAAGAATACTCCACACCTCTTGTCGTCTGCCTTGTAATATAACTCCAAGCTTTAAAAAGCTGTAAAACCGTTGCTGGAATAGGCCAGGACATATGGAATGCCTTTATGAAGAAATCCCATAGTTTGAAAGTAGTACTACAGTGCAAGAAAAGATGGTTTGCATTCTCATCTTCCATATCTATAATATAAAGCAAAATGATTTGTTTGGTGTTAGTGACAGAATATTTGGTTCAACAATGAAAAGACGAGAATGACCCTCCACGTTTTTCCTTCCCGCTGAAATTCCCGTAAATATTAACAAATCCAGTGGCAAATACAATCTCTGTTGGTGTTTTCACTTGGGGAAAACAGATCTCCTTCAATCGTAAAAACACAAATCTCTTTCGATCTTCTTCGACAATTTTCCTTCAATTCTCCAGCAACACCATGACCGAAAAATGTCATCACCACCACCGTTACCAGCAACACCATCACCACCACTTCCTTACTCTTTTCTTCTTCTTCTTCTCTAATTCAAATTGTTGTTTTCTTTTTAGTTTTGTGCCGGAATCTAACTGTAACAACAACTGTTCTCAATTCTCCCTGCGATTTTTCTTCTCCATTGATTTTCACCTTTTTCTTTTATTTGCCTTGATTCGATATTATTCTTCAATTTCATCCCCAAATTGAGATACTGATTCGTTTCAGTTGAATAGTAAAGATAAATGAGTGAAATTAAGAAGAGTTTAAGAGTTGGGAAGTTCGGTTTGCACTACGTTTGAATTTCAATAATATCAAGTTGAGATTTGGTGAAGTTTTATGCCGAGAAAAACAGGTAATGGAAGACCCTGTTGCTGCCTTTAATCATTGATGAATGGATGTACGAATGTTTAGAGTCTTGGTGTGATTAGGAAGGATGAAGGCTGGGTTTTTGCCGAATTCGTTTTATGCAGGGAGGAATTGATTAGTGTGGTCTCAATAGCTCAACCAGTATGCAAGTCGCAAATCGCACCATAGTTGTTTGCCAAAAAGGTTGAACCAAATACCATTTTCCATGGTTCTATGGGCGTGTTGGAGGATTATTAGTGAGACATGAAACTTTCGATACAAGTTTGAGATTGTGTTTCGAGTTCCGGTATGAGTCTTTTTTTTCTTTGGTTCTATTTTACCTAGCGTTTTTAGGGGCCACTCAAAAGAAATTAGGGGCCACTTTTTTATTCCCATCCATTGAAGGAGGTTAAGGGATGTCTTAAAAATAAAAATTGTCTATATTGTCCTTCACCTTTATACTAAATCTAAACCTATATCCTTTATTTTCATAATCATATCATTCCACTTCTTCTTCTCTTTTCCACCCATTGAAATTTTTTTCCATCATTTTAATTTTGATTGAAAATAAAGATCATCGATCAAACAAATGTTATGATTGATTGTTTAAAATTAAAACCCAAAATTCATTAACCTTAAAGTTGAAACTTAGAACATCAAAAAAAAAGGAGTTCAACAAACAAAACGAATAGATGATAGTAGTTGTGATTCAAAATTAGGATTTGATTACTTGAAATCAAAAATTTGATCCGAAAATTTTCTTGGATTTACAGTAGCAGAAACATAATCGGTAGATAACTATCTGTTTTACCTACCGATTATGGTTGATGTTCTTGGATTTACACTAGCAGAAACATAATCGGTAGATAATAATCTACTTTACCTACCGATTATGGTTGATGTTCTTCGTTTCATAAGAACATCAACCATAATCGGTAGGTAAATTGATCGATATCTACCGATTATTCTTGATTCTAAAAATTAAATTTCTCTGTACAAAAAGTTACGCACAATCGATAGATAATGAACACCATTAACTACCGATTGTGAAAGTAGAAAATTTTGAAACTTTTGTTAAGTTTTGAAAATTTGAATTTGAGGCCATGAACACAATCGGCAGATAATAAGCATCACTTATTAAACAATTCACTTCTGATTATGGTAGTACTAAAATTCGAAAATTTAGTATATTCGGAGGTTAAAGTAACACACTTTACTACCGATTATGGTAGTACCAAAGTTCGAAAATTTTAGGATTTTGGCAAAATCATATTTTGGGGCCAATATACATTCGGAAGTCAAATTTACTACTGATTATGGTAGTACTAATATTCGAAAATTGAATATATTCGGAGGTTAAAGTAACACACTTTACTACCGATTATGGTAGTACCAAAATTCGCAAATTTTAAGATTTTGCAAAATCACATTTTGGGGCCAATATACATTCGGAAATCAAATTTACTACCGATTATGGTAGTACTAATATTCGAAAATTGAGTATATTTGGAGGTTAAAGTAACACACTTTACTACCGATTATGGTAGTACCAAAGTTCGAAAATTTTAGGATTTTGGCAAAATCTCATTTTGGGGACAATATACATTCGGAAGTCAAATTTACTACCGATTATGGTAGTACTAAGATTCAAAAAATGAATATATTCGGAGGCTAAAGTAACACAATTTACTACCGATTATGGTTGTACCAAAGTTCGAAAATTTAAGGATTTTGGAAAAATATCATTTTGGGGCAAATATACATTCGGAAGTTAAAGTAACACACTTTACTACCGATTATGGTTGTACCAAAGTCGAAAATTAAAGGATTTTGGAAAAATCTCATTTTGGGACCAATATACATTCGGAAGTTAAAGTAACACACTTTACTACCGATTATGGTTGTACCAAAGTTCGAAAAAGCAAAAAAAAAAATCCCTCAAATTTTTTTATCACCCGAATCCTGCTCAAACTACCGAATATCGAAGGGTAATTTTGTCATTACGAAATATGGGAGATAAGGGGTGAACACAATTTAGGATTGGGTGACCTTTTTTGTTTTATTATTGGCCTCCAATTCTTTTTGAGTGGCCCCTAAAAACGCTAGGCTATTTTAGTTTTCATTTTCTTGATAGACGCCTTATTTTTTGTTTTGTTGTAGTGGAAATTGATTTTTCGGTGCGAGGTATTCGAAGGAGTTCAAGTCATGAACTATGGGGTTCAAAGTCAGTTAAATTTTAATATGGATGCATCCATCACCGCCACCAGCACCAGCGACACTTCCATCACCATCGCCACACATAAAAATACGTCGTCAAACTTACAGAAATAAAGAAACTCGAATTAGGGCACCAATTAACGCTATCCAAATTGATTGCATCAGCACCATGTATCAAATACGGATGATCAAGGCTGAGAGAGAGAGATGAACGTATGTCGGTATGCGGTTGTAGAGATGTCGCCATGACTCGGTGAGATTGTACTATACTAAAGAAAGAAGTAAGGCCGAAAGAATTTCGAGTTGAGTTATTTTGATTTTAAAAAAAAAAACTTTTAGTTGTGTCCAAGTATTTGACACATCACTGTAATGGAGGCTTAGGCTAACGAAGTGTCAGCACATCACATGTTCGTTTTTTCATGTGCACTTTGCAAAATTAGAACGCAATAGTTAGAAATGGCTTAAAAATGGCTCCTTAATAAAAAAGATAATAAAGATAATGTTTTGGAGTTTTAGGACTAACTTCTCAGGGAATTTAGATCTTTTGAATTGTCTATAAAATAGAACAGTGTCATGTAGCAACTTCGGATGATCTATTAATGGGGGTTTTCGTTTAACACTCACTTAGATGATTCCATAAGTAATCTCATTGGAATTTTTTTAAATACTCCACTGTGACATTCCTTCTTGAGGAAAAATGATGTCTCCAGTATAAGATTATTTTATATATAAAGAATCTTTGAACAAACATGATAATCACATCATAAGCATAGTCGTTTTAAAAATTAAGGGTACCTGAGGATGTCATTGATTGAATCCAAGATGTCCTCCAAGAACATCCCTAGAGAAGAATAGTTTTGTAGAACTTTTGGTTTCTCATTCTTGACCCTTTTATGTGTGAATGAATAATAAAATTCTTTAACTTAATATTGATGGTTATTGAGTTCCTTTTATAGGTAGAAGAAGGACCAAGGTTCATACGATTAGAATTAACATTCAATCTCGTCTGTCCATCAAGGAAGAGGGAATATGAAAGGATCCCAAAATTGTAACCAACATATTTAGCATAATTCATAATTAACCAAGTTATTGCATGGACCAAGAGGACATTTATATGTGTATAAATATTCTTACATTCTCCCACTGGTCCATGTGATAATCTATTTAATGGTTGATCGTAGAAAAACATAAGCGCGCATAATTGCTAAACAAATTCAATGGTTAAACGTAATACCTCAACCAAGCAAATTACTTATGCGAGTCATGGCGGTGGCACATTGTCTTGTTATCAACATGTTCCCTTCCATGTACCACAACACAAGCAACTTACTCAATCAGGCCTTAAATAGGGATATCATAATGGTCCAGTAATGTCTTCAAAAGAAAACAATTTCTGTAACATTCATCCAATAACATAAAAGTATATTAAAGTGGATACAGAAATAAGTTCAGAAAAATAACAATAATAATATCTCAATAAGTGTTCAGACATAAGCAAAAGTCTAAGTGAAACTAATTGTTTGTTAGTCCCTCAAGACCCATGTTTCCAACATGTTCCAAGAAGGTCTTGGGAGGTAACGCCTTCGTAAATGCATCTGCAATCATAAGTTTTGTGCCTATGTGTTCAATGAACAACTTTTTCATCTGAACAGCTTGCTTCACGCATAGGTACTTTAGATTCATGTGTCCTGAACCCTTGGTATATCTAGCGTGCTTTGAAAAGAATACTGCTGCGGCATTATCACAGTAAAGTTTCAATGGTGTGGAGACAAAATTTAGGTCTCCAAACACTAAGATGAAATTCCGCAGCCATGAACAGTGATTTGTAGCCTCATAACATGCTACAAATTCAGCTTCCGTTGTTGAGCCAGTGAGAATAGACTCTTTTGCACTTTTCCATGATATTGCTCCTCCAGCTAATAGAAAAAGATACCCAAAAGTGCTCTTTCGAGTATCATTACATCCCATGAAATCGGAATCTGAATAGCCAACCAACTCAAATTGATCTGACTTCGTAAATGTGAGACGATGATCCTTCGTTCCTTGCAGGTATCTCAAAACTTTCTTTGCATCTTTCCAGTGTTGCATTCCAAGATTCACAAGGTATCTTCCCAGCATACCAACTATATCGCTGATATCTGGACGTGTGCAAACTTGAGCATACATTAAACTTCCCACCACAGAAGCATAAGGGACTTTATCCATTTGTTTACGTTCCAGTTCATTCTTAGGACAAAGATTGAGTCCAAACTTGTCTCATTAGAAACCGGAACTATACTTGGCTTACATGCACTCATCTCAAACCTCTCTAAAATTCTTTCGATATATGCTTTCTGTGAGATTTATAATGTTCCAAGTGATCTATCACGAGATATTTCTATCCCAATCACATAAGAAGCCTCACCCATATCTTTCATCTCAAAATTCGAGAGATATTTCTTAATTTCATGCATAAGGCCAAGATCACTACTCGCAAGTAGTATGTCATCTACATACAATACCAAAAATATGAACTTCCTCCCACTGATCTTGAGGTATATGCATGGATCTACAACAGTTTCTTCAAAACCAAATTTTTGAATGGTTTTGTTGAATTTTAGATACCACTGCCTGGAGGCTTGCTTAAGTCCATAAATTGATTTCTTAAGTTTGCAGACCATGTGTTCATGTCCTTCTAAGGCAAAACCTTCAGGTTGACATATGTAAATTTCTTCTTCAAGCTCACCATTAAGAAAGGTTGTTTTCACATCCATTTGATGTAACTCAAGGTCATATTGAGCTACTAATGCTAGAATAATTCTGAGAGAGTCTTTCTTTGACACGAGAGAAAAAGTCTCTTTGTAATCAGTGTCATCTTTCTGAGTGAAACCTTTAGCTACAAGTCTAGCTTTATAACGTTCAATATTGCCATTAGCATCGCGTTTGGTCTTAAAGACCCATTTACACCCATTGCTTTGTGTCCTTCAGACAATTCAACGTATTCCCAGACTCCATTATCATCCATCGATTTTTTCTCTACTTTCATAGCATTAATCCATTTACCAGAATTACTACACTTGATAGCTTGTGAATAAGAAACTGGATCTTTCACAATCCCTAAATCAAAATCCGATTCTTGTAAATAAACCACATAATCCTCCGAAATAGCCCTTTTCCGTTCTCTAGTATATCTTCTTAAGGCTACTTCTTGTGGTTGTTCTACAATTTATTCAGTGGCAATAGTCTCATTATGAAGCTCCGGTGCCGTTATTTTTGTTTCTCCCTCATCAATCGGTTCTACAACCGGAGGAGTCACAATATCTGTAGAAATCTGAGGTAAAGGGATTATTACTCTGATTTCTTGAACAGTTTTTTCTTGCACTGGTGTACTCACACTAACTTCGCCATCCTTAATGAATTTTGTATTTTCAGTTTCAACAATTCTCATACTATGGTTAGGACAATAAATAATATACCCCTTGGATTTTTCAGGAAAACCAGTAAAGTAACCGCTAACAGTTTTCATATCCAATTTCTTTTCTTTGGGATTATAAACTTTCGCTTCTGCTGATCAACCCCAAACTTCCAGGTGTTTTAAACTAGGTTTCCCGCCCTTCCACAGTTCAAAAGGAGTCTTTGGAACTGATTTGCTCGGAACTCTATTTAAAATGTACAAAGCATAACGAAGAGCATACATCCACAAACTTAAGGGTAAAATTGCATGACTAATCATGCTTCTAACCATTTCCATTATAGTACGATTTCGCCTTTCTGTTACACTATTCTGCCAAGGTAAACCTGGCGTTGTTTATTGAGCAACAATTCCAAGCTTTTGAAGAAGTAAAGCGAAAGGTTCAGGATGTTGTTCTGTTTCGTCATACCTTCCATAATACTCTCCACCCCTATCAGACCTAATGATTTTCACCTTCTTTTCTAATTGCCTCTCAACTTCGGTAATGAATTGCTCTACAACATTCACAGCTTGATATTTATCATGCAATAAGTAAAGATAACAATAACGTGAAAAATCATCTATAAAGGTGATAAAATATTTTTCTCCTCCCAAAGTTGGAACGTCGAACGGTCCAAAAATATTTGTATGTATTATTTCAAGGAGTTCAGAACTTCTTGTGGCACCTTTCTTTGTGTGTTTTGTCATCTTGCCTTTAATACAATCCACATAACTCTTATAATCAGTAAAATCAAAGTTCTGTAGAATCCCATCTTTTACCAATCTTTGAAGCTTTTCACGAGATATATGTCCCAGCTTCTTATGCCACAAGAATGAGGAATTACCCTCAACACGTTCAGTTCTATCATTATGATGCATGGTTAAATAGGTTCCAGGTATTGATGATGATGATAAATGTAACTTGTAAAGACCATCAGAAAGATAACCAGAACCAATAACTTTAGAATCTTTAAACAAACTAAAACATCCATTGGCAATTTGAAATTGAAAACCTTGTCTATCTAGTTGAGAAACTGAAATTAAATTGCGGGAAATAGTTGGAACATAAAGAGTGTTTTCCAAATCAAGAAAGTATCCATGGTCTAGAATCAGACGATAGGTGCCTACAGTATTAACTGGGCTTTATTGCCATTTCCCATAAAAAGGAAGTTTTCATTCTGGTTTGTGATTTGCGTTGAAAGGGATCCCTGCATCGAATTAGAAACATGAACATTAGCACCAGAATCAAACCACCATGATAAAGAAGATTCTTTAACAGTCAAATTTGTTTCAAAATAGCTTACGAATCCCAACGGATTACCTTTACTTTCGAACCATTTTTGACGCTTAGTGCAATCTTTCTGAAAATGACCAGGTTTCTTACAGAAACGACACTTATTGTCATCTATCTTTGCCTTCTTCTTTTCAGGTTGACCAGAATTATTCTGTGGTGCTCCCTTATTTCCCTTTGCAGGCTTGCATTTATTATTCACTCCTCAATTGACGAAATGTGCTTGATTAAGCCCTTGCTGGTTTAGCCTAGCTTCCTCTTGAACCGGCATGTTTCCCAGTTCATTTGCAGTCCACTTTTCCTTAATAGTGTTTTAATGCACTTGAAAAGGGGCATACTGAGGTGGTAGCGAGTTGAGAATGAATTGGACAAGAAAATTTTCATCCACAGTTAATTTCATCTCAGTGAGCTTAGCAGCAATGCTTCGCATTTCAATTACGTGTTGGTGCATTGATCGTACACCGGTATACTTCATGGTGGTCAGATCAGCCATCAACTTCCCAGCTAGAGACTTATTCGCTGTCTTAAAGTGTTCTTTTACGATTTCCATAAAGTCCTTGGCATTTTTAGGTTTGGGAAGTGATTCTTTAATGTTTGCATCAATGTGCATTCGCATAAGCTGTATGCTCATCCTATCACTTCTCTCCCACTTTTTCAAGAGATCCTTATCTTCAGTGGAACTCTTATCATCTATAATTGGCTTTTCAATTTGGATAGCAAGGTCAATATCCTGCACACCCAAAGTGAACTCAACATTCTCTTTCCATTATGAGAAGTTGGTGCCATTGAAGAATGGGATAGACGAAGTATACGAATGCAAAGACTTAGAACTAGAAGTTGTAAAACATGACAAAGATACACAAAGTCAAACTCACACACATACAAATTAAGAAACTCATGTGGGTAGAATCTTAAATAAAACAACAATCATGTCATAAAGTTATAAAAACATTAATCAAGCAAAGACAAACATCTGTGGACATTATGCCTTTCACTAGCAAAGACGCACGTGCGATGCACCTGCCGACTTGTCAATTCCGTTACAAAACATAGGGTGTAACAAACCAAAATACTAAACTGCCATCAAAATACAAATTACTGTTTCACAATTCTATTTCTTGTAAACACTGATTTATCTCTTTGTTTATTGTTTCATATAACGACCATGGGGTGGTTTATTTCTTTGTTTTTGTAGCTCGATTGGACTTTGACGAAGATGGGGTGGATTTTCCTTCACTAAATTGGTTTGACCTTGAGCGGATTGTATAATATATCCTTGTTACAATACACAAAGATACAACGTCATAAAACAGAAACATTCATATCAAGCTTAACTAATTAAGTTAATGAAAGATTACTTTGAAGAAAGAGGAACTAAAATGATTGAGTCGATAACCAATATGAAGCATCTTAGTTTACTGACAATTTCATCAGCAATTGAAATCTTGAAGGACTATTTCTTATTTGTATTTGTATGATACTCCTCATACGATATTTCCACAGCAACCATAGTTTCCTTGTGGTACATCTTGTTTAGTGAAAATAAAAAGAATAATCATACCCCAGGATACTTTTGAAGACTTCCCTAGAATCCAAACCGGTAGTCAATCTGTACAAAAGTAAACATTACGTGAACATCTCTTATGGTGATTGGCTTGAGGACCTAAAATATTACAGAATCACCCTCAGAAGTAATCAAACATACATGTATAATCAGAGCTGAAAAGAGAAAAAATATTAACCTCATACGGTACTCTATTGTGTTCAGCTGATGTTTCTATCAACTCTTGAATTCGAGCTTACTCTGCTATTCTACAACTAAGACGGAAATGAAGACTTCATTGTAATCCACTGTCCACTGAGGCGCTGCTACAAACAGGTAATAAGCAAGTAATTTAGTAGTTTACTGAAAATTTCAAAAGTAATCTCTACTAAATTAATTCACTGAAATTTCTAACAAAGATGCAAGCGTGATGCGAGTGCCGTTATGTTTAAAAGCAAATTGAATTTTTTCATTCAATATTTTTTTTTCAAGAATGAATTTATATATAAAAAAAATGCTTTCATATGTTTTTTTACTTGAGAGTTGGCATTGGACTTACAGATAATGAGTAAGCTATGAACACTGGACATGTGAGCTTAGGTTTATACAATAAGGTATCATGTCCCTGGTATTCTTGAGTGCATCCTCCCACCTGTTCATTAAGTAACTTCAATTCATCAGAATATTATCCGCTTACGCATAAGATAATTCCAAATTATGACCATATACCAAAGCCAAACTAATACTGAATTGATTGATTCATGATTAGAATAGATTAAAATTAAAATAGATTCGTGATCCAAATATGCGATATGCACCTACGACTTTACCTAAATGGCTGTTAGTTCATGACTCGACCAATGTACACTCGCCAAAAACCAAAAAGTAGACATTCAGGCATATCAAATGTAGTGGATCAGTAGATTGCTACACACAAAATTACAAAAAGGAATAAAAGTGGCTAAACTAACTTAGTATATAAATATGGTCAATAAGGAATTTCACCATTCAACATGTTCAAATATGAGTACTTCAAATTCAATAATCTGGATCTCGAAGGTGTTGCTTGATTTGAGAATCCTAAAGCTTATAACTGCACCACCAAAGCACCAATATATCTCCAATATTTGAAAACTATTTCAACAACTGAAAAAGCTAACCGAATAAATTTAACAGTGGGTCAATATTTCACTCTTGCATTTTCACAAACAATAAAATTTCAACTTCCATCACTTTGAAAATTCCCCCAAATTAAGTATCAATTTTTCGTATGAATTGGTTGGGAAAATAAGAAGCATCGACATCAATTTCGAAGTCTTTGTAGATGTGCTTTCTTTCAATTCCAGTCACATCATATTACGTTTTTGTTTAGCCAAACTCGAAGGACCTGCAGTTGAGATCGCATTAAATTGGAATCCAATTGGTACTGTTCCAGTTGGAATCGAAACACAGTGTAATGTAACACTCGAAATTGGGAAAGTAAAAAACTGGGTAAAGCAAAATTCGAATTCGGAACTGGAAATTGGAAATATCGAAATTCAAAATTGAAATTGAAACCTCAAATAATGATTAGGGTAGAGATGAATGATGGTGGTGCTGGCAGAGGTTGATGTTGCTGGTTCCGGTGGTACTAACGGTGTTGGTGGTAAAGGAATGACTATTGGAATCTAAGTAGGGATTTTAATTGAGAATGGCGTTATTTTTGGTGCTGCTAGTTATGGTGGTTGGTGCTGCTGCGATGGTGGTGGTTTGTGCTGCTGCTACGGTGGTGGTGGTGGTCGTGGTAGTGGAGTTGGTGGTATATGTAAAGAAGAGATCTTCGTTTTTCTTTCTTAGGTTAGACTGTTATTGAAATTACATGGACGGGAAGATAAGAGATATGGAAAATATGGAGGGGTATTTTGGACTTATCAGGTAGACATGACCACCAAAAAAACCCCTTTTCTTTATTATAGTAAGATGGTTACATACGTAATCATAATATTAGTTCAAACATGTGAATTTGAGTAACCTGTGGGTAACTTTTCATTCTAATATGTATGACTAAATAATTATTTCTTAATGTTTATATATACAAATACTTGAACAAACATCTCCTGTGGGTGATAGTTATTCTCATGTGATTGCACAAAATGAAGTAGACTTACAATGACATGTCAATAAAATATAATACTTTAGTATCAATGTGGTGATAGCTAAAGAGCATACAATTCATACATTTTGGTGATCTAAAACATGTTATAGTCATTGCCATACCATAAATTTCTATACATGTTCATATTAAAACCCAAAATTAAAAGTCAAAAGCAAAGTCAACATGCGAAAGTGAACAGTCAAAGACAACGGCGGAAGTCAAACAATCAGTCAAAGTAAATAGTCAATGAAGGAAGTCAAAAAGTCAATCAAAGATAACAGTCAAAAGGTAAAAGTCAACGGTCAACATCGGAAGTCAAACGGATGGTCAAAGTCAGACAAGCATAAGTTAAACATTCAAGATTTCAAGAGGTCAAAGTTTTCCTTCATGTCAAACGGACATTCATGACGTTTGAAAACATCTCTCATAACCTATTGGGCCAAGCCCAAGAAATCTAAAAATCACATCATAGCAGACCCATATACATATTCTTACAGAATCAGGAAGCTTTTCATTTTCATAAACGTTTTAATGTTACATAACTCTGACCGCATTCATTACATGTATTTTACAGACGTTTTGTGTTCTTTAACGCATGAATCAAACAAAACAGATCTCTTATTTTTTAATCATAAACTAATCACATCATCATGTTAACCATGCCAAGGAACAAACATACGAGATCAATGATCATGTTATTTTTCAAACAAGAAAAAATAAGAAAAAGGAATCAATCATGTGTTTTTACTTACATAAGACCTTGGTTTTGATTTACTCATACGCTATAAGAAATACTAAAATAAAACATTTAATTAGTACTGATTTCATGTTAAATAATAATCATAGAAAATAATGGTATTCTTTTCCTAACAGACAAAGCAATATGCATGCATATTTTGTTGCTTAGAACCACCAAAGAAAGACATAATTTCATCATGTGATTTTACAAAACAGAGAACAAACACAATCATATATTATGGATTCATATCAACAAAAGTATACACACAACATCATGGAAAATCATGGAGTTCTAAACCAGGCTCTGATACCAAATATAAGATTATATTACATATAAAGGATCTTTGAACAAACATGATAACCACATCATAAGCATAGTTGTGTTAAAAATTAAGGGTACCTGAGGATGTCATTGATTGAATCCAAGATGTCCTCCAAGAACACCCTTAGAGCAGAATAGTTTTGTAGAACTTTTGGTTTCTCCTTCTTGACCATTTTATGTGTGAATGAATAATAAAATTCTTTAACTTAATATTGGTGGTTATTGAGTTCCTTTTATAGGTAGAAGGAGGACCAAGGTTCATAGGATTAGAATTAACATTCAATCTCGTCCGTCCATCAAGGAAGAGGGAATATGAAAGGATCCCAAAATTGTAACCAACATATTTAGCATATTTCATAATTAACCAAGTTATTGCATGGACCAAGAGGACATTTATATGTGTATAAATATTCTTACATCCAGTTCTTTTTCAGTTTAACCTACATAGGTACAACGTTTTGCCAAACAAAATAAAATAAACTGAAATTTCACTTTTCCTTAAATAGCGCTAGAACTATTTGCATTCAGAAAAACTTATATCCTGCTGACATGAAAGTACATATGCCTCCATCACCACCAGCATCTCTGCTACAACCACCACAAAAATATCCCTTCAAGATTACACCTGGATCTGGCAAGATTGCTTTTTCTCTTTGTCAGTGCATAAATTATATTGTTAGTTATAGACTAATTAAAAAAATGGGCAGAATGAGTAACATAAAATTGCTTCAATATTAGCTATATCTGATTCATTGTCTGCTATAAATTTTGTTTTTTAAGAAGAAAAAAATGGTGAATATCGACCGGATACACCGACGAAGGCATTAGCCATAGCACCAGCACCCCTTTCGCCCGTGCCATTATGGCACGGGAAATCCACTAGTGGCACATAACACAAACTGGATTGTCCACCCAAACACCTCTATGGACAAGCATATCCCTTGTTGGCAAAGAATCATTAAAGATTGCCCGTAACATGAAACTCACTTTTAAAGGAATAGCCTTCTTCTACAAAAAAATTAACAAAATCACAAGCATCGGGGGTACCTGACATACCCTCATAACATGCACTGGTTGTGAATTTGTCCAAAATAAAAACTCCATCCTCACCTTCCACCAGTTCAGGCACAACATCGAGATCCCTCCTTAATAAGTCTCATTCCATCTGTTCATTTGAATTTAAAGGCGCTAAAAACGAACCACACCATCTACCATCTTGTATCATATCCGCAACTGATACAGGACGTATTTAAAGGCATCTTATGCGATTCTTTTTGCTGGTCTATATTCCTTGGTTAGTTCCATTTGTTAGGATTTACTTAGTTTTGTTAGATGATTAGATAAGTTAAAAGAGTAATAAGTTATCGAAACTCTAGAGATAAGTCAATAGACTTATTCATGAGGATATTTAGGAGTTGAGTAGTTAGGGTTAACTATACACGTCTGTGTAGTTCATGTATAAGTAGTCTTTGTTTCAGTCATTGTAATCTAGCTTGGTTTAGCTCATTTTATCTGATTAATGAAACTCTTAAGTTTGTTTGGTTTATACCATTGATTGTTTGATTAACTCTTGGATTAGAGTCATTATCTTCATCTTTGCTCCTGGATTGGAGTATTCTATCATCATCTTAAGGAGTGGATTCTCCTTCTATTTTATCGCTTCCGCTTGTGCCATATCAGCAACCGATGCTTGTTTATTCTAACAAGCTTTATAGATATTAGGAAACAAATCCTTCAAGCATCCACCAGTTACCCATTTATCGTGCCAAAATCTGGTGACTTGTTAAAGGGGCGGGTGGTTCCATTGGAGGGGCGGCAAACCTAATAAGACAAAAAGGGTCATTAGGTGGTAATTCAAGTGCCCCTTATCAAAAAAATATGGAAATGACCAATTAACCCTTATTATTAATAATCAAGATTAGTGATGATAATCAAGATTAGTGTTGTTAATTAATTTTCACTTATAATAACTCTAAAATCAGATTTTTAGAGTTATAAAAAAAATTTAGAGGAGAAGAAAAAGAAAACTTATGTGATATTTGTGAAACCCTAGATTTTGATTCCCTCAACCAAAATGAGTGATTCTAGTGGCAAATTTGAGATGGGTGAATCTCTATACGATAGAGAAAACAAATACTACATACCCCTTGATGGAGATCCTGATATGGAGTATTTCTTAGATGGTAGAGATGTTTTAACCCACAGTGAAGGTCAATCTCAACCAATTGAAGAAATTATCCAACAAAGTGAATAACCAGCAACTGAAAATGACCAGGTATTCTTCTAAACTAGTTCTCATTAGCTTTTTGTTTCTTAAAATTCTTTAAAGTACGTAAAAAAATCAAATTTTAAAAAATTTCAGAAAAACTTACGGTTGGTAATTAGCTAGTTATCAACCGTAATTGAATGTTATGGTTCGTAAAGTTTCCAATACCAACCGTAACTGGTTCAATTTGGGGAAAAACTCAATCGTAATACCAGTTACGGTTAGTATAAAATTTTCGAGTCGAACCGTAATTTCAGTACGGTTGGTTACGTTCTTCAGTAGTTACCAACCGTAACTCATCATGTGCATGACAGTATTTACTGCACTTCTTATGGTTGGTAATATGTAAATAGCTACCAGCCGTAATTGTGTTACGGTTTGTGATCTATGTTTTTTACCGATCGTATAATGATCTGTATGTTTTCATTTTCATTTCACCCTATTTACAGTTTGTTACGGGAGGACCACTACCAACCGTAGTTGTGTTACGGTTTGTAAGTGATTGTAATTACGAACTGTATCTCTGTTACGGTTTGTATTTCCTTGTCGTGTCCAACCGTAACTTTATATATATTTTCGTTTTGTTCTTGTTTAGACTAATGTGGGTGTATTGTTGTCCAGATCGTGAGTGTACCTCCCCTAATAGATGAACAACCTTTAGAAAATCAACTTCTCACACAAGATTCTAGCTCTCACTATTTAACCGAGGAGACATGGGAGTAAAAAGATGATGCAAAGCATTGGGCTAGAGAACGAGGCAATTTGATTATGTGTATTATAGTTTGTAATGGTACCACTAGTGAAAGTGTCTTTCAAATGGTTTGTGAGTGTAGTGGACAACATAGAAGTCATGCAAAAAAGGGTACCGTGCAAGTAGCAAAGGCAAAGAGGAAGCAAACTATGTTCACTAAGAAGACCCGATGCCCCTTCAAGCTTCAATTTAAAAGGAACGCGGCAAAAAGGTGGTTTTTGGAGAAAGTTGTATGCGGTAGTCATAACCACCCTATATCGGAGAGTTTGCTATCACATTTGTATGCTGGACGCCTTACCGAAGAAGAAGAGAAGATCGTAGAGTCACTGACACAAATTCGAATGAAGCCCGTTGATATCCTCGCTCACTTAAAGGAAAGAAACCCACAAAATGCTTCTACTTTGGCTAACATCTACAACGCAAGAATAAAATTGAAGGCTAAGAAATGGGAACAAAGGAACGAAAAGCAACAATTAAGGAATTTGGGGGAGGCGAATAATTACTCGGTTTTCCACGACGAAGATGAGAAAGGACGAATAAGACATATTTTGTTGGCTAATCCTGAGTTTGTGAAGTTGGCACGGTGCTCTCATCAAATCCTTCTAATAGATTGCACATACAAAACCAACAAGTTTGAGATGTCGTTGTTGAACTTTGTCGGGCAAACTTCTACCAATGCTCCTTTTAGTGTTGGTTTTTGCTTCTTGAAAGATGAGCTCGAAGAGAGCTATGTGTGGGCATTAAACCAAGTGAAGCTATTCTACGTAGAGGGATATACTCCAAAGGTGATTATTACCGACAAGGAACAAGCTTTGTTGAATGCAATAAGGAGGGTTTTCCCGGAAGCTCATAACCTTCTTTGCACGTTCCACTTGTGGAAAAGTATTGAAACTAAGTGCATGCGCCTTGTCGTCCAACCAAAAAAAGCGAAATGGATATAATAAAGAAACTACCGTTACATCAACAAGAGGATTCCAAAGAGAAATTTAAGAAGGATGACAAGTTGGCGGAACTAAAATGGGAAAGTTTCAAAACGGAGTGGAGAGCCTTGACCTATTCTATCACCGTGGATGAATATGAGGATAGAGCTCGTATGTTAGTGGCTCATTGGAAAATAGGTTATCCAAGTGTTGTGAAGTATTTGTTGGATAATTGGTTGGATCCGCACAAAGAGAAGTTCGTATCGGCGTTCACTAACCAATATAGGCACTATGACAACCAAGCTACAAGTACGGCGGAGTCATCTCACAACCGGTTGAAGAAGAAACTTCATAGTTTTAATGGTGGGTTAGTTACGCTATTCGAAACCATGGATTCGTATTTCCGCCGTGATCACGATAGAGTTACGGAGTCTTTTAAAAAAAGCCGAAGTAAACAACACACCAAATGGTTAGACAATAAGTGGCTAAGGGGAATTTCAGATCAAGTTTCGCACCGCGCTATTGATAAGATAATGTATGAAGTGCAACATTATGAATTGGGGGATTATGAAGAAGAGTGTGTTTGTCCAAACATGACAAGTTTGGGACTCCCATTTCGGGCATGTTATAGCCACATACCAAGACAAAGTGATCCCGATTCAAGATGTTGATCCCTTTTGGAAACAATTATCATTCCGTGAAACAATTTTTGATCAACAATTTGGAGGAACGTTTGCCGATACCGAGATTGATCAAGCTCTAGCCGAGAAATATGCTACACTAAGCCAAGGCTAAATTTCATAACTAACACAAATAACTTCAAATTCATAATTAATATCCATATTCTAAATTTCATAAGCTAAAATCCATAATTAACACGCATAATTAGTTTTTCATAGTATCCATAAGTCGAAATTCATAACTAACCACACACAACTAACATAAATCCATAACTAAGTATGGCGGCCACCACGACCCCTTTTGTTGGTGCTACCACCACCACGAGTTTTAGGACCATCACGACGACCACCGCGACTACCGCGACCACGACCACCTCTTTGGCTAGTACCCACACCGTGCACCACCTCTTCATCATTTGTCTCTTCGCTGCTAGATGAAGGTTGATGACGGCTAATACCCTCACCTCCAAGAGAATTTATACTCCTCTTTAAGCCTCTTTTGTCCGTGACCAACCCCTCATACATTTCCGCCATGTTTGGATTATGCATGTTCCTTATTTGGTCTTGCAAGATCTTTTGTTCACGAGCTTTAAGCACACCATTACGACGGATGCACGAAGTCATGCTATTTGCCAAAGCTTGTCCTCGCTCTTTCTATTCACATATCAAAAAGAGTGTTAAGAGATTATTTCATAATAATCATTAATCTTAAAATCCAAAGTCATGAGGATAACAAAATTACGTACCGACATGAAATATAGCTTCTTCCAAGTCAAACCAAATAGACCTTTTTTCTCTTTAGTCTCGTCGACCGCCTTCCTTTGATCCATAGCCTCTTGAATATATGTTTGGGCCTCTAGATCATTATTGATCACATATGGATGACCAAAATGATAATACCAACCCATGTAATCAGCAGTGGCTTCTTTCGTGTTGTTACAAGGAATTGCCTCTCCCGCTGCGAGTTGGTATCTTTCTTCATGGCGGTTGTTCCAAGCATCAACTGTTGGAGTTGGCCTATAGTTGAGCATAATGGTGGGGACTTTTGTCTCGTATCCTTGCTTGGATAATTTGAAGTTTTCCTCTACAACCCTTTGTTGAATATGAGCAATTTGGTGTAGAGTTCGACGAGGATTGGTCATAACGTAACCTGTGGGATGATACAATGGTCCATTGTAACCCGCGGTCTCTGTGAACCTACGAACATCAACTCTATTTTCAATCCTCAAATAAGGGTCAAAGATAACATCTTCAACAGTGAAAGCATCTATTTTCTCCCTCATTTGAATGAGCTTCTCCTCTTTGTTCCTTAGTTGTCTGCCAGTGAACTTGAACTTCTTTCCCGTAGGGCCATAATCATGTTCTTCCCACTCAGTAGGAGGTCTCAGGCTCGGAAAGTGGTCATAAACCCATGCCTAAAAAATAAATTAAGTATAAACAATTGACACATGACTAAAAATATAACAAACAAAGAAAAATGTAATCAAACTTACCATTAGAAGCGCAACATTCCCGGCAATTTCAGTAGCTCCAACCCTAGAGGCCTTTCTTAGGCTGTCAAGTAAATATGCAAGGGTTGCACTGGCCCACGAATAGTTTTTGATGTTGTCCAAATTCTTCAACAGTTATAGGTAATGAACATTGACCTTATTTCCCGATTTATCGGGAAAGAATACGGTCCCAAGAGAATACAACAAATACGTTGTGGTTGTACGCCTAACTGTTGTTTCATCCATCACCTGACCTTCCCTTTCCTTTGCTGATGTTCCTTCAAACTTGGTCCTCAGATTCTTCAACAATAGCTTTTTAATGATTTTTGGTTTATGTGGTTCAGCAGGGTCATAACCACCAGCCAACTGAAACTCCATCTCAGTTTCATCTTTCTCCCACCCAAGTGTTTCTTGAACAAGGATATAAATGTCAGTCCAAGACATGTTGTTGTCGAAACCTTCAAACATAGATTGTCCTTCAACTTCAAGGTCAGTAATTTGCTTCACATCGTCCGGTGTTATTGTCATCTCTCCAAATGGAAGATGAAACGCATCGATTTCAAGCCAATATCGTTCCCTGAAGGCAGAGACCACAACACTATCATACTCCGATTGAAGGTGAAGAATTCCAGGCCCTAGTCCTGTACTAGCCACTAGATTGCGAACCGAAGCACATTCTTGACTTAATGGCCAATGTTTACCCCTTTGACACTTGAGAAATTTAATGCATCTTGCGTGGTCCTAAGAAAACAAATATACAAAAATATAAGCATATTATGGTGAACTGAAATAAACAAACAAAATGTATCAAAATAATGAATGTTTTAAGAAAAGTAACAAAATACATACCCTTGTCTGACAGACTTTTGCGGACCAGGAACCGGTATAACCAAATAAGATTGAAGACTTATTTGGGGCCTCGCCCCAAGGTATTTTATTCTTCTTCGGTGGCAACAACAAATCTTTGCCTTTAGGAATATGCATCCCTTTCGGTGTGGGCTCCTTTCTCGGCTTCTTTTCTTTCTTTTGCCTTGGAGGTGCAGCTACAACTACCTCTTTTCCCTTGGTATTTTCTACCTCTTCATCATTTTCTTCATCATTTTCTTCATCTTCCTTTTCTTCATCGGCCTCCTCTTCATCATTTTCTTCATCTTCCTCCTCTTCATCATTTGCTTCCTCTTCCTCCCCTCCATCATCATCGGTTCCTTTAAATTCTTCTTCATCTTCATCATTATTAGTTTCTTCCTCCATAATTTCATTTTTGTTTCCTTCACGGTTAGTTTCGACTCTGACCTCTTCTTGATCATTATGTTCCACTCCTTCTAGCTCAACTCCAGATTCAGCCACAGGTTGTTCCCTCAACTTAATTTCAAACTTATTCTTCATCTTCTTCTCATTCTTGTGGATACCTCTATTATTAACCCCTAAATGCTTATCACCGCGAGGGGTGGGCGTATGATCAATCGGGGTTAAGTCATTTTCTCTCTTTTTCTTCCTACACAAGCATTACAATTGATTGACTTACCAAGGGTAAAACAAATAATATAGACAACAAAAAACAAAACAAAATGGTGAGCATGCATAGTTACGGTTTGTAACTAATGAACAGAGACCAACCGTACCACTCACACGGTTGGTAAATAGTGAATCGAGACCAATCGTATCAACGATACAGTTGGAAACTGATGTATCGAGATCAACCGTAACTAAACTACGGTTGGTATGTTATCTTAGTTTTTAACCGTAAGTTTTCTTTGGCCAAATACTAACATACAGGATGTTCTACGGTTGGTAATGGATGTTGAGTTACAAGTCGTAACTCAAATACGGTTGATAACATTGATGGAATTACAAACCGTAGAAACCAAATGAAAGTTACAGAACAATGTACGGTTCGTAACTCAACACACGAGACCAACCGTAAGCTACTTACGGTTGCAAAAAAAAACGTAACTGAACAATTTCTCATAAATTCAAGAACTTACGGTTGGTATTTCAGTTATTACGAACTGTATCATCAACAAAAACCATAGTTACGGTTGAAATTGGAGTAATTATCAACCGTAACTCACATGCAACACACAAATTTCAGTTTCAATTTCGATCCAAAACCCTAATTTTTTATACAAAACTAACTTAAATCAAACAATAGACTAAACCCTAACTGGGTTTTTCGAAACATACCTCAAATAAGTCATTGTGCTTGATTTTGACGGTTGAGGAGTTTCAAATTGATGTTCTTGACCTAATGGAGGATTTGGTTCATTAGAACGGCTACAATCTTCGTCAACCTTCTTCTTCGGTATCTCTAATATAGTTTCCAATCAACGATTATCAATTTTCAAATCGCCGATTAATCGAAGAGGACGATGGAAAATCAGTTTTAATGGTGAAGAGGAGGAGAAGAGAAGAAGTAAAGTTGAAAAAAAAACTGTTTTGATTTTCATATTCAATTGGGTTAATAATGGGGAAGGATAATTCAGTCTTTTCAACCAAAAAAGTAAGGGTAAATTAGTCCATTTGAGGTGAAAAGGGTAATCTAGTCAATTAACAACCCCTATAAGACACCCCCTAACCAATAATAGGGATATTGCTATCACCCTTGCCGCCCCTCCAATGGAACCACCCGCCCCTTTAACAGGATTGAAAATCTGATTCCCTTACCATTTCCCATTCTGTAAGTGGTGAAGTTTTGAATTTCTGGAACCATTCTCGTGACATTCCTCCACAAACTTCTGCCTTGAACTGAGTTATCTTCAGCGGGAAACATAATATCTTCTGAGACTCTCATTTTCTGCTGCACTATTTTCCTTCAAAGCGCATTCTTCGTTCTTGTATATCTCCAAACCCACTTCACTAACAAAGATTCATTAGCGATTCTTAAGTTTTTCACACCTAAACCACCGCTGCTTTTAGGCAGACAAATCCTTGTCCAACCTACCCAAGACATTTTCTTCTTCTCCGGAGTAGAACCCCACAGAAAATTCCTCATCAAAGCCACCATTTTCTTATCCACACAAACTGGAAGATGAAAGAGGGATAGATGACCTGAATTCTTGATCCTTATATTGTCTTATCTTCAATTAGAGTTTTGTTGCAGTAGGATATTTTTTAGACCATTGGTATCATGCGACATTCAAGTGCACACACAGACTTTAAATCTGACGGGTTGAAAATATATGTTTTCAGTATTTGCGTAGGACTGGGACTCAGGTCTGTATATACTTGCGTTTTTTATTCATTCAATTAACTTTTCATCAATTGTGGTGGCTGCTCTCCAATCAAAAACCAGCTGTTAGTATTTGAATCCTAACAATGAGGATGCTAAAAGTTGCAACATGTAATTTGAATCAATGGGCAAATGAATTTGATAATAATCTAAAGAATATCAAAGAATCAATCAGAAGATCCAAAGAAGCTGGTGCAGCAATTCGACTTGGTCCTGAACTTGAAATCACTGCTTACGGATGTGAAGACGGCTTTCCAGAGCCTAATACTGATACTCATTCATGGGAATGCTTAAAAGCAATATTACTTGGTGATTACACTGACGGAATATTATGCAGCATTGGAATGCCAGTAATGCGAAAATCTCAGCGTTATAATTGTCAGGTTCTCTGTTACAATCGCAAAATTCTGATGATACGGCCAAAAATCTGGCTTGCCAATGACGGGAACTATAGAGAGGTAAGATGGTTTACTGCATGCAAACAAAGTGACGGGCTTGAGGAATTTCTACTCCCACCGGATGTTGCTGATGCTATATCTCAAAGATCTGCGCCTTTCGGTTACGGATACATTCAATTTGATGACGCTGCTGTTGCTGCTGGAATCTGTGAAGAGCTATTTACTCCGCAACCTCCACATGGTGAGTTAGCACTTTGGTGTTGAAGTGTTTCTGAACGCAAGTGGAAGTCACCATCAGTTGAGAAAGCTTGATATTCGTCTCAATGCTATTAAAGGTGCTACTATCCGTACTTCTGGAGGAGTTTATATGTACAGTAATCAACAAGGATGTGACGGCGGTCGTCTATACTATGATGGCTGTTGTTGCGTGGTTGTTAATGGGGATGTGGTTGCTCAAGGCTCTCAATTTTCTTTGAAGGATGTTGAGCTTTTGGTTGCTCAAGTTGATCTCGATGCTGTTACTAGTAGTAGGGGATCAATAAGTAGTTTTCAACAACAAGCCAGTTGCGCGAAGAACGTTCCATCGATAACAGCGCCATATAGGCTCTGCCAATCTTTTAATCCGCGGATTTCGGTTTCGAGCCCATTGGAGGAGATTAAGTATCACTCTCCAGAGGAGGAGATAGCCTTTGGTCCTGCTTGCTGGATGTGGGATTACTTGAGAAGAAGTGGAGCTTCTGGATTTCTGCTTCCACTTTCTGGAGGAGCTGACAGCTCTTCTGTTGCTGCAATTGTTGGATCTATGTGTCAGCTTGTTGTAAAGGAAACTGCAAATGGGAATGAACAAGTGAAAGCTGATGCAGTAAGAATTGGTCATTACACTGACGGGCAGTGTCCAACTGATTGCAAAGAGTTCGCCAGACGCATATTTTACACGGTTTACATGGGAACTGAAAATAGTTCAGATGCTACAAGGTCGCGTGCAAAGTTACTAGCTGACGAAATCGGTTCTTGGCACCTTGATGTTTCTATAGACAGTGTTGTTTCTTCCTTGCTATCCTTGTTTCAGACACTTACTGGAAAACGTCCTCTGTACAAGGTTGATGGTGGAACGAACACAGAGAACTTGGCGTTGCAAAACAATCAAGCTCGTATTAGAATGGTTGTGGCATATATGTTAGCAACTCTGCTTCCTTGGGTCATGGCAAGCCTGGATTTCATCTTGTATTGGGTAGCTCTAATGTGGACGAAGCATTGCGTGGTTACTTCACAAAGCACGATTGCAGCTCTGCAGACATAAATCCCATTGGAGGTATTAGTAAGCAGGATCTTAAAACATTTCTGAAACCATTGGAGGTATTAGTAAGCAGGATCTTAAAACATTTCTGAAATGGGCTGCTGTTAATCTCGGCTATTCATCCTTGGCTGAAATTGAAGCCGCACCTCCAACTGCGGAGTTGGAGCCTATACGCTCCAATTACTGTCAGAAAGATGAAGATGACATGGGCATGACATATGAGGAGCTTTCGATTTATGGAAGATTTCGCGATTTGGTCCTGTGTCAATGTTTCAGGACCTTTGCCATAAATGGGGTGACAGGTTAAGCCTATTGGAGATAGCAAACAAGGTGAAGTACTTCTTCAAGTGCTACTCGATTAATCGACACAAGATGATCGTGTTGACACCTTCCTATCATGCTGAGAGCTATTCACCAGAAGACAACAGGTTTGATCATCGTCCTTTCCTCTATAACTCAAATTGGCCATATCAATTCCGCAAGATTGATGAACTTGCAAACCAGTTTGATGGCAATGAACCGATTGTGGGAGAAGCATTGGAGGCATCTCCTAGCAAAAAAAGAAAAACATGTTAATAGTTAGTCTAAAGTGGGGGTGGGGGTGGTGTTAGCTGTAACCTGGTGCAAAGCTAGTGCACGGATTCAATATTACCTGGCCTATATAATAGAGAGAATAAAGATTATTGTCCTCGTACCATAAGCAATTTGATGCAATAAACAAAATTTATAATCATGCTTCAATAGGACTGTCACTAAACAACTGACGAAAAGCTGGATCAGTTGCCCTCACTGGCGTGAAATTGAAATGGGCAAAAATGACTGTATCCTACAGAAGAAGCTAAAATTGAGTTGTAAACCAATTCTTAGTGACAGTGACAAAAGTGGTAATTGTTGCCTGGTTAGTGAACTCACCTAAGAGCAGCACAAATGTCCTAGTACATGTTGGTTCTTCAGATTGTCATTTCACCACATAAAATGATGAGATTGTCATCTCACCTCGCGCAAACGGTAAAATAGTCATCACTCCTCGGAAAATGGTGATATTGTGCCACGAAGAAATTGATTCGCAGAAAATGTCATGGTATCGGTGACTGGAAAATGTCATCAGATGTCGTGGTCAAATTACACGAAACACAACAAACATGTAGAGACTCAGTTTTCTGCATCCCATCCTCAGTAACCTGCTATGAAGCAGGGTCCAAAACTTACGAGGAGTAACAACACAATTACATATTTGAGCACAAATAAGCTTAAGCACACCTGGACAAAAATAATAATCTACAGAGTTATAGAACCAGTATTGCTAATGGTCCAGATCATTCTGACACAAGCTTACTGTCAGATTATCAACTAATTCAATTTCTGATGAGCCAGTATTAGTAATGCCTGTTTTGTTGTACCGACAACTACAAGATCCAACCTCAGTCCAAGAAGAAAGGAGAAAACGTAAAGATGTAGGATTATCAACTTGTTAATTTTTGTGACTGGAAACATACAGCTTCCACTAGTTCGAGTTATCTAAACCTGAACTGGTAAACAATACTAAGCTAGACAAAATTGAAAATCCTACTTGATTTCCTTTCAAAAAGAAAAAGAGCAATACAGGGTTTGCTTGTTAGGCTGATGAGTCCTTGTTGAAGAAGATCCTATTTACAACATCAACAGGTAAAGCATATGCTGGATCTATCGCTTTTATTCCACGATACTCAAGAAGTGAAAGACCTGCATTACAAATGTACAAAAAAAATAAAATAGAAACAAATTCAATAATGTTGTAAAACACTGAATCGGTTTTGCAAGTACATGCTAGTAATGCAGTCTGCTATAGACTAGAGGTATTTTGTGGGCTAGGAATAGACTGTGTTTCAGCAAAATAAAATATAACCCCTGGATTTATGCAAACAGTGGGTCAGGGGAGATGGTATCTCTAGATTTTATGTTGTGATCCTTGCGCTAGTGGGTAAACGATAAAAGGGCTAATAACAGCATACCTGCGACACCAAAATATGTATGGTAGACATCAACAGCATCATCTGGCCTATCAGATATTCCTCCATTCTCTTTATCCTACAATTTTGAACATACATTGAAACACTGCTTAGAACACTGCCAGGTGAGAGTATCATACAGAAATTGAGATGACTTTGAGCCCGGCGAGATACTGAGGTAGGCACCTGACAATCTAGAATGAATCTAGCAAGCTTGTCTTTGTCTATCCAATGCACTCTATCAATAATAATTAGGCTAGAAAGAACCCACCAAGAGTAGCAAACCTGAGTAATGAAGGAAGACCATTCTTGAGATATAAAGACAAGAAAACTAAATATAGAAAAATAAAGTATTTAAAAGACTTACATCGGGAAGCTTCTCAGGTCGTCCATTTAGACCTCCAGATTTGACTTGCCTTTCACATAACCACCATCCAAGAAGGTCCTTGTCAATGTGGTGCAAGGAACCCACTATAGCGAGCGCATCCACGCAGCAAAAAACTGTAAACACAGTTGCAACACCCTAGAATCACTGAACTGAAAGCCTAACAAATGCAAACATGTAGGAACCTAGGATGTCTCTGATGGAAAATTATTTTCCTTTCCGGATCCATAATCTACTGCCATGAAAAAAAATTACAACTGAAATACGTACTCTGCCCTGCATGAGACTCCCCACCAGGTGTGCACCCAAAACCACCATCCACATTCAAACAGCTCACGCTGTTTTTCAACAGCTTTTCCCACATTGATTTTATCCAAATGGTGCAATAGCGAGAGACATGAAATTGCGATATAAGAAAACCTACATACAAGGAAATATGATTGTTAGAAAACAAATATTTCATTTGTGATATTTTATTACATAGAACTCAAATGCACCTAGTATCAATTTCACCCCAAATGTCCCCTGCAAATGATCCATCTTCATTCTGCAGTCCGGCAATGTCTGACCTTAAAATTAAGGGAATCAAGAAATGAATGGATCTGAAATCTCTTTGAAGAAACATTCAAAGCAGTTTATATACAACAAAAGGATACAG
The DNA here is from genome assembly GCF_003573695.1 of Papaver somniferum. Taxonomy (NCBI): domain Eukaryota; kingdom Viridiplantae; phylum Streptophyta; class Magnoliopsida; order Ranunculales; family Papaveraceae; genus Papaver; species Papaver somniferum. The sequence continues at coordinate 2,183,142 of NW_020624820.1, read as the reverse complement.
TTTGATAGCTTGTCAATGTCCAGAACATCGAGCTTGTCAAGGAGAGCCAAAACTTGCACAGCACTAAGCGTGTAGAGCATGTGGGGATCATGCCCAATATTACCAGCAAAGCCACCTGCACACGAGAAATGGAGGATAAACCATACTTTTTTGACATACTGCCATCTTATTGGATTTTCCAATCGAGGGAAAGTAAGGCACTGTAGATTAGACTCTTGTCTAAACAGTTATATTCAGGATAATCTTTGGATGACCATAGAATAACTAAGGTCCACGCATGGCGTTTGGGGCCAATACAGCCAATTGAAGGGTACCCTTGAATCTAGGGAGAATAGATTGCTAAAAGCAATAAACACTAACCAGACTCATGTTGGCACTGCATAACCCATGAAACAATCTCATCTCAATCCACAACTCCAAGCTTTCCCAGAAGATCAAGAGTGGTCAAACCCCAATATGCACCGCTCATTCTCAGGTGCTCCATCAACACAGCTTGAAAACTATCCTTTTTCTAAACACAATTAAAGGCAAAAGGTCAAAGCTGATTACAACACCAAATTCCAAATTGGCAAACACATACTCATTTAGAATCTACAAACCTTCTCGATTGATATAATATATTGTACATGTTTCTCCGCTGCCAGTTCCTCCATATCTATCAAATCATATAAATACCCATCAGATAAATAGTTTCACAAGATTATTTCTTGCTACAATCAGCTATCCTTTCCGTAAAGGAACACACATGGAATTTTCCTGGAAAAAACTGAGTAAATCAAGTTAGACTCTGTCCTAGACGTGGTTGTATCTTACTTGAAAGCTTAAAATCTGTCTGAATTAAGACATACGAGTAACTTTACTTCCTTAAATTAGCTTTTCACTTGAGCAATTTCACAAACACTATGTCACATCTTTTCTTTTCAAAAAAAAAAAAACTATGTCACCGTACAGTATTAACCAATCGTGATGTTTGAAATTTGATAGCAAAATTAAGTAAAGATAAATCAAATGAAGTTGGATTTACAAATACCTGAATCAAGCATCAAGAAGAAGAAGAAGTGTCCAAGTTAATGTGTTGATCGGAAATTAAAACTTTAAACTGGGTCTCGATGGAATGGATTTTAGAAGATAAGTTAATTGATAGTGTAAGAATTTCATCTTCCAAGTTTCATGCAGCCACATCAATATTTTGATCATGGAAGTGCAAACAAAATGGCTATTCAAATAGTTGGGTTGTAGCTTAATCTTTGCTGTTTGTTTGTTTGTTCGGTAAAAAACTGTGTTCATTGAATTCGTTACAGTAATGTCAGACCACTGTTTTTTTTAGTATGCTTCAGAAAATAAATGTGGGATTCGGGCAGAGGTTGATCTTCTACCATTGGTAGAGTGATATTCATCATATCTTGTATTAATTCACTGGGAAGGAGGATATCTAGATTAGTTTGAGAGAGAATTACCTAATGCAGTAATGTCCTTACATAAAAGGGAACATAAATGAAGTAATAATGGCCGCTAGATGGTAATGGAAAGCAGTACATGGTGTTTAAACAACAAACAGCTTTCAATAACAGCTACATAGTGTTGGACCACTAATTTAGATACCATCTAGCCAGCACTACCTATATTGAGAAGAAAAACAAACATGTTATAAGAAAAATTTAAAACCCCAACAATTCGAGGCTCTAGGCAATGGCCTAGCTGGCCTAGTCCATCCATAAGACCTCTGCGGGAGAAGTTCCCATACAACTCCTGTAAATTCTGCCTGAGAAGGAACGGAAAAATCCAAGGTGGAAAGGCACGGCCTGTCTGCGACTAAAACTCAGGCAAGCTCTGTTTACCGAAATATCAAAATCTGAAACTAGGATCCACATCCATTGCCCAAGCAAACTTCGCCAGAAGTGACTTGTTGAATATCTGTCAGAAGAACGATGAGCAGCATTAACTCAACTAAGTCTTGTGTGGGATACAATTAGTACGATAACTTGTGTAAAAATCCTAGTATTAAGATGATCAGAAAAGAACATAGAATATTTCACGTGGTCTGGAAAGCAAAATAAGAAATTATAGACAAGAAAGTTGTCGGATATGAAAGACAACAGAATTTGAAAGTTGAGATAATAGCTTACCTTTTCAATAGGAACTTCATGTCGCTTGCACCAAGCAACTGAAATTCTAGGATCAAGATAATTAATCTTAGATGTGCCCAACGCAATGGTTTTAAGCTCCTCTTTTGTACTAATATCACGCTCCATTTTCTCAATCCTCTCATATATCTTATTGATCTTCCTATGTATTCTGCGGATTAAACCATAGTGATGTGAGATAAATACTACGAAAAGATATTTATGGCAAAGTTCAACAAGACTAGGTCAGTCTTCTTACGCGTCAGGGGCCAAGTTCCTCGGCACAAATTCGTTTCCTTTATCATCCAACCTCGGAAGTGGAGGCTTTCCTTTTTTGGCTCTCTCCAAATCCTTCTCCAGGACATCTATATCAATCTATTCAAAACCAAGAAAGAGATGTTTGAACATGTTCCTCTAACACATTTGAGCGAAAAATCTACGGCCTGAATATATCATATTACAAAGTGGAAATACGGTTATTACCTTCAACTTCTGTATATTGCCTTGCAATTTTTCCATTTGTGCAGTGTGGGACTTTGATTCAGTACGTTGATGGTTACATATAATTGCAACCTGCAAAATGCAAACCAGAAATGGAAATCAACAAAGACGAAAAGCCATTTCTTCCTAGCTGCGGATACACAGCCCTTACCTCCTTGTTTGCAAGGTTATAGACGACAACTTTCACTCCAACATCACCATCCTTGGTATTTTTATGCAACTGCCATCAATCACGACAGAACTCAGTGACCAGAAGATGCACATCAAAATTTCGAGGCAAGAAAAGAAGTAAAGAAATACATAGTGCCTGCGTTGAATTTTCTTACCTGGTCATCTAAAGTAATCGACGCATTGTAGGTACGAAAGACTTTTGCAGTGAGTCCAGGCATGAGTTCCTTGAGATGAGCATTCAGTTTACTAGTATCAAGCTTGTCAAAAAGATCTTCACCATCATTTTTTCCTTCATTAAAAAAGAACAGTCATTAGCTCCAGATGCAAATAGTGAAGAAAAAACAGCTTAGCGAACAAGGAAATACACTCACCATTTTTAAACTGTCCGATTGCTTTGTACACTGGAAGCTCGACATCAACGGTATTTAGATATCTAATGGAGTCTTTACCAAGGAAATCAAACTGGATGAAGAGAGAAGTTCAAACGTTATCTCCAGCAAAATAATTATAACAAGTGGAATATACTTTAAGAAATTCACACCTACCTCTAATTTGTTTGGAGGGACTAATTTAACATTTTCCACTTTCAGCGTACAGCAACCAACTGTATCAGCCTCGTCATCATCCTGCATAGGCCAAAAAATGAAGATGGTGTACATCCATAAGTGTTTTTAAGACCCATAAGTGTTTTTACCATTACACAATTGCTTCAGATCCAGTACAGTAAATCAATAACCAAAGAAATGTGGAACCACAACAACACAGTATATCAATCACCTTTTGCATATCCTCACTTAAACAAGCCATTCACAAAGACAAAAACAGATCATAAGTTCATAACAAACACCCGAAGCACGCAAAATACAGGTTACCTTCTCATTTCCTGCCCTGAGAGCCAACTTATCGATAAGGTACGTCGCCACTGCTATTTGCCGTTTCCCAAGATCTTTATTTGTGAAGTCCTTTGTGTAATTTGCTCTGATATCATGAATGTAGTCCTGCAAACAAGATTGATGCCGCAGCTGTTAAAAATAGTAGATAAACACTAATCAAATACACCCAAGCTATTTATACAGCACTGTACCTTTAGTAATCTAGCTTTCTCATACTTCTCCTTGTCGCTTTGCCCTTTCAGTGAACTACTAGCAGCCAAGAAAACATACTTGAACTCTTTTGAATTGATTGGATCAATCCAAAATGCTAACCATGTAACCGTATTATCATGCTTAACTTCTTTCCACCTGTCAAGGCACCACAATATTTCAACAGTCAACAGCCAAAATAATACCTTTAAACCATACCATCAATACAGTTCGAGAATTATATATAGGAGTTGAATTCGAGAACCTTTGACCAGGAATTGGACACTCCGGAATTGGCACCCCTTTCCCAATATTTATTGTAATATCACTTGGTCGAATGCGTTTTTTCAATTTTCCCATCTGAAAACCAAAGAACCCACTGTAAATAAAATATATATATATACATATATATCTGAAATAAATAGACGCGTGCAACTAATACGGCATCCCAAATTGTCAATCATCTTAGAAAGCATCAAATAAGAGAACCTTAGGATGCTCTCCACGGCCACGAAACAACCCAGGTGGTTCCACTCTGAAGTTTCCAACCTGTGATTTTATTTGTCAAACAGAAGAGTCACCCCAAAAGGTTTTAGAAGAATTAGTAAACATGGTTAAAAAAACAAAAAACATAGTGCACAATAAAAATTAAGTAATACACCTATATTAGATTAAAGAAAAATCTGCATCTTAAATATACGTACAGGAACTTTTTTTTTTCTTTTTTTTTTCTGAAATTAGAAATTGCTTATTAGAAAGAGATGTTGATGGGACATTCAAGCAAGCAGTGGATATTTTGTTATGCCAAACATTCAAATTGATAGAGATACTCAACATATTCTAACATGAGGCGGGCTTTAGTTAACTTCACCACATTGACAAATGAGTTTATCTAGCATAGTTAATAACCATATGAACTATCTAAGTGTGTCTTGCATCAATTGCCCACAAAGATAGAAGTATATATATAGCGGAATCAAATAGGGACCAAAAAACTGAGTAGCAGATCTATGAACATCAGGATAGCTGACTTTAATTGAATAAAACACATTATCAATGCTGGAATAAATAAACATAATAAGTTTAACAGATACTTGCTGAAATAACTAAAGTATGAGGGTACGAGCTACACCTTCTCTTTGACACCATCAACAATAGCCCACATGTACTTCTCCTCTTGCTTCAATTTTTCTTCTTTGGCAATCCTCTTCTCCTGTAGGAACCGTCAATGCTTAGTCCACTTTTTCAAGAAGTATGAAAGAGGCAGATGAGAGTTCATACACAAAAATAAAACAAGAAATAAGAAAGCGGAGAGAGAGAGAGAGAGAGATGCACCCAAATAACATTTTGCTACTAAAAAACTAAAGGCATGCTTACTTCCGTGGTCATTTGTTTTCTCTTCTCCTTCTCAGCCTGATGCCAGTCATAGATAGGGGTGAAATCACAAAGCTCAAACTTTTTAATTATATGATTTCTTCCGAGTATCCCTCTCCAATCATTCATGAAGTTCTCCACAAATTTCTCCTTCGTAGCATACTCCGTGTCTTTCATCACTGCGAACATTGTTGCAACCTGCATAGAAGGGAAATTGAAACTAAGTAAACGATAACTGCAAACAATTCACAATTAAATAGCTTGAAAATGAAAATTGTTGCCACATTGTAATTTTATCATTCTCGAAAACCATCTAAAGATCCTCAACCCACCTCCTCCTGTTCAGGAGTCAAATCAACAGGTTGTCCATTGTACAGCATCTTCACACCATGAGGCTTGTAGTCTGGAGGGAAAATAACACCATTGTGCTCCAAGGTAGTCCACTTTTGTCCATCACCGGAACTGGGCTGTAGCTTTATTGACTTCGAGTATTGTGATTTCTTTACTATTTTCTTTGATTTCTTTGATGTTTTAAGTGAAGAGGAAACAACCTTTGTTATTGTTTTCTTCTTTGGTTGAGATGTACCTGCTGACACAGCAGCCTTCTTCAGTCTCTCGGCAATTGGAACATCATCATCGTCATCGTCATCATCCTCCGTCTTGACTTCAGCTTTCACAGACACTTGCTTTACTTTAGCTGCAACAGATGACTCTGATAGTTTTGGCTTTTTAGCAGAAGAGTGAGTTGGAGTACTACTATCACCTAGCGGCCTCTTGTTTAACAATTTTGGGGAGTTTAACTGTTCACTTTCCTTCTTGATAGAGCCATTTTGCTTCGCTTTGTAAGCTAAAGGTTTCTCTTCAATTTCTTTCTTAACAGACGGCTCTCCCCCTGACGTCATCTTGATCATTGAAGACAAAGGACCCTCATCTTCAGAATCTTCTACAGATTTTTTACTGGAAATTGTTGTTTTCTCTGACATTGATGAACTGGGAAGGTGTGGACTATGAACCTTAGCAACATTGTGAGAGTTGCTTTTCTGCAATGCTGAGGTGGATACCAGAAGTCTGGCACTCAAGGGCTTATCATCGTCAGAATCCTCAGAATCAACATTTGGTTTGGCAGGAGGCTTCTTTTCATTATTACTTATTCGTGAATTTTGCGTAGGCGGTTGTTTCGGCTTCTCAGGTACGGAAGTAGATGCCTTTGGATTAGCTAAAGGTGACTTGAGTGGTGCTGATTTTGAAGATGAGACCATCTTTCCCTTTTGCAAAGTTGAATTTTGACCATTAGGAGAAGCTGTTCCAGGACTAGGCCTTTCTGATGGCCCACAGTGTTTTTGAGATGAACCATTACGTCTTTGAGAAGAACCATCCTGTCTCTGCGAAGATCCATCACGCGTTTGAGAAGATCCATCCTGTCTTTGAGAACATCCATCGCGTCTTTGAGAAGATGCGTCCTGTCTCTGAGAAGAACCATCCTGTCTCTGAGATGAACCATCCCGTCTTTGAGAAGATCCATCGTTCTTCTGGGAAGATCCCTCGTGTCTTTGGGAAGATCCATCAAGCCTTTGTGATGATACCTTCTTTATTTCGGAGTTTACTTGATTCTGCTTTGGTGTTACCTTGGTTCTTCTGAATACAATCGGCTCATCATCATCATCATCCTCTTCTTGTATTTTAGGTGTCATGCAAGTGTCAACAGCCATTGCTAGACTTTGTAGTATTTTTGCATGTATATCCACTGCATCAAAGATTTACACTGCATCAGTTACAGACCAAACAAACATAAAAGCAGGATAAATTCTTATCAATCTTCGTGTCAAGCAAAGGCAACATCCATTCTGCATGTGATGTTTTTTTCAAAGATTACTATGAAGAAGGAATACTCTCCTTATACTTAATTTTGTGGACATTCTTACTAATAAAAAGTTCAGTAACACCTATTCTATTTTCCCTTTCGTAGTGAAAGTGCATGTTAAGTCAAGGATAATATAATGCAGATAAAAGTGAAATCTGTAATACGTGCTCAAAATGCCGATAAAGAAACCCTTACTAAAGCAGCCAAATCACTACAGAAACCTAACCAAACAGCCCAACTAAGAAAAATCAATGAAACATGACATGTCAAAATTGCTAAAATCTACACAACATCACCGATATATTTCCTCAGAATGCATTACCTAAAGATACCCTAACAGAAACAGTGCTTTCCTAAGTCAAATTCTCTTAATAAATACATTACTCAGCTGAATAACAAAATGCATAAATTCCAACATAACCCACAGAATCATATTATATCCATAATAAAACAATAACTATGAAAGTTTTACCAAATTATAAGTCCCAAAAGAAACTTAAAACCATAAAAACAAGCATAAAACCAATCTATTTCAATAGTTTTTCAAACTTATATGAACAAAATGGCCTTGGAAGAGGGGTTACAGTAAAACTAGGGTTACCTAAAAAATGGAAAAGATCTTCTTCGTTTGAAACAGATTTAGGGTTTCATACTTCGGTTCTATGAAGGGCATTAAATTCAACAACCAGGATTAATCAAAAAAAAAAACACACCAAAATTTCTAAGTTAAAAAAAAGCAAAGAAATTTGTACCAAAATTTTTTATTTAGGGTTCGAGAAGCTTAGGTTTTTGTTCTTCTTTTTATGTTTCTTTTGTTTTCTTATTTCTTCTCTCTTCCCCTTCACTTGCCTTCTTCTCTTTCGGGTTCGATCTCTGTCTTCTTTTTCCTACCAAAGGAAGCAAGCTGTGTATATCTCTTAAAACTCAAATGACGCGAATGCCCTTGCATTTATATGACAATTACAATGAGTACCGTACGATGGTACGGGGATATATAGAACCCGGAACGGAGATTGCCTAGGGTCTGGAGATGGATTACAGCTGGACCCGATTTTACACATTGGTTCTAATTGCAGTTGGATCACAGGAAAAAATCCTTCTTCTTTTTTTCTTGGATTATTTTGAGTTTCATCCCCTCCGAAGATAGTTAATTTGCATTTTTTTCCCAAATAGATCAAAATTAGTGTTTCCTTTAGTTTTTCCATCCATTGCAGGTTAGCTGACTCAGCAGTAACAAAACGTGGAAAAACAAAAACCATTTTTTGAGTAAACTATCAAAAATGTCCTCGTCTTCTTTATTTCTTTACGTAGATGGAGGTGAATCAGTGACGTCCAGAATTTTTTTTTGAATTATTGATTACGAATAGTTGATTATCATTAAGCAGTAGACTAAATTAATTGAAAAGCCAAAGAAAAAGGAAGAAGATATCAATGTGGATTCGTCGATAGGGTCAGAAATCAATCAAGATCCGGTTATGGGAAATAGTTGAATTGATACTGCTAATGTTGATACATATAAAGAATCAACTTTTTATTTTCCTTCCGCATCTCCATCTACTCCTACCCAATTTTAATTTATCATCACCATCATTTAACAGAGACGCTCACCACCATGAACAAAAACACTTTGTTTTGCTATTAGATATCGGCATCATCTTGTTCTGACTAGGTTAACGGAGGGTTTTTAGGAAGCATTCAAAATTTGATTTAGGAGTTGAGGTAAGGAAGAGAATTTGGTTTGTATTTGGGTCTGTTTTGCTTACAGGAAACGGCTCACAAGTGCCGTCTTTGTTGTTAATTTTGTGAGATAAATGGATGTGGTTGATGGTGTTTGAGTAATTGTGTGCGTTTAGGAGTGTTGGATGTCTATCCCAATCGGAATTGCAGGGACTAGAAGCTATAAAAAAGGTGCAAATACCACAAGAGAAACATATTATCACCTATAGGAAAATGCCTAGCAGTTGTTCGTCAAAATGCCTAACAGGCAGCAACAAAGTTTTCTTCTCGCCTAAACGTAGATGATCACCAATTTTCTTCTTTTCAATCTACTTCCAGTTTCTTCTAATACCAACAAAGCTTTTCGTTCTATTGGCGCACCTTCAAATGTACTGCAAAGAATAAAAATGGAGTTGGAAACAAATTCCTATTCAAATCCTGAGCTTCTTTTTTTGGTTTACCATTCAATCGATTCGATATCCTAATTACAGTGAGCTTCTTTTACTGGTTTACTAACACAATCAATATCAACTGTGCCAGTAGTTGAATCAGAGTAAATAAGGCGGAAACAAAGATCGGTCTGAAGTAGTGTATGCCATATGATTATGAAACTCAAAGGTTTCCAATGGAAGAATAGCACCTGGGAATCAAATAGACCTAATGGGATTGGAAATATCGTAAGGTCATTTGTATTGTCTGATTGCGGTGGTGGACCGTGGTCCTGATGTATGATGTTCTTAAGAAATGATGATGATGAACATCGAAGGAGTTTGGAGTGTCGACGGCTACGTTGCAAAGGAGAGATTAGGTTTCTTAATTGGGATTGCTGAGTTGGAGATGAAGAAGATGATGATTGTTGTCTACTATTCTTGGGGTTTAGTAAAGTGATAATGACGTTGTTCATAAAATTCACGATTTGAGGAAGTAACGCCGTTGAATGAATGCCCTTGTTTGGAAGATAAGAGATTACAGTGAAAGTTCAGTGATAATAATGAGATTTGATTTAAATTTGAGGGTATTTTTGGCAATCTGTATGCCACCTAAATTAATTCTCCACGGGTTCCCTAATGCTGAGTCAACTAACAGATATTTGGATGGAAATACCAACCGTGGGAGGAAACGCTAATTTTGATCTATTTAGAGAGGAAACGTAAATTAGCGATCTTGCGAGGAGAGGAAACGCAAAATAGCCCTTTTTCCTTTGAATTTACATGTTTTCCCTCCGATACACGTTTTTCCTCCAAATGTATATATGCTCTCTACCAAAACATTTATAGTTTTTTCGGGCAATAACAGCCTGGCGTTTTTAGGGGCCACTCAAAAGAAATTAGGGGCCAACAATAAAACAAAATAGGATCACCCAGAATAAATTGAACCCAGCCCTTATCTCTCGTAAATCGTAATGGCAAAATTGCTCTTACATATTCGGTAGATATGATTAGATTTCTATCTACCGAATGCATTCGGAAGGTAAATTAAAATCTTTACCTCCGAATGTAGTCAGGGTAGTATATTGGTGAAATTTGTTTCATTATTTTCATTTGTTGTCATAGAGAAGAAGAATAAGGAAAAAAGGGAAAACCCCCTTCTTCTTTTTCTAATAATCAACAAAAATGGATGGATACGAAGAAGAAGCTGAGAATCATCGTGAAGAACATAATGCTGAAGGTTCGGGAACGTTAAGAGAAGACGATTTGGGGTATATGTTGAATGATCCAAACTTTTGTGGAGAGGAAACCCTAGACGACGCTTTCATGGAAGAAAACGGTGAATCACCCGAGATTGAAAATAATGATGCATCAAACATACAGGTATTGTGTTAAGAAACTCAAACACCCACTTTGAATGTGTTTGTATGCGTTTGTAAACAAGAAAACCCGATGAATGCATGCATTGAATGCCATGAACTACCCAGAATCGGTAGATAATGTATCTAAATATCTACCGAATACAACATACTGAATACCAAATATCTACATTCGGTTTATATATAGAGTATATTTTCTCCCGATTAGCCCCAAAATATGCGAAAATTACACTACAACAAAACATGGTTTTTCCAATGAAAAATAGCGTCACAAATATTTGATTTTGTGTCACAAATATATTTTTGTGACTTTTATTGCCTGTCGGTCAATGCGTCATAAAAACAGGTGTTGCAAATAATCTGAGCGACGCTAAAAGCGTCACTTATGCTGAGGAGCTTTTGTAGCATAATTTCCTATCGCAATTACATTTGTTGTTCGTCACAAATAATTTATGTGTCACGTATTATTTTATTAATATATTATATATTTTTATTTAATAAATTATTAACAAAAATCATATATGATGTTTTCCTTTATATATATAGATTGCATTTTTGGAAATGCCATTATTATTTACGATAATTTAGTGTCAAAAATAAATAAATTTGAGGAATAATGACTGGACACTGCAAGTGATCATATGCATTCCATTAAACAACAATTACAATGGCCTTCAATCCAAAAAAAAAATTATAGCTAAATAAAAACAACCTTCTACAAATCCATGTTTTTAACTAAATTTTTTACATTTTCGATCTAAACAGATTTCTCTCAGAAATGCAATCAAATTTTATTTCCAAGTTGGTCTCGATCTGGAATCTGTTCCTTGAATTGAAGATGACTTTGGATCTTGCAATTAGACTCCGAGATATTCTTTCATCTCTTGAAGGAATACTTATCTTATTTACCTGGTAAAATAAAAATACAAATCAAAATAGATCTAAAGTAACAGAAAAGGAATACCAATTTGAGAGTCGGTCAGGTATTCAATTTCTTAGGCCCGAGAGTATTCTTATCTTTCTTTCTTGATTACACCAACAACAAAAAAAAAAGAAAAATCCCAAAATCTGAATAATGTCAAGCAACGCTGCAACAGAACAATGCCTAAAAGTAAAAAAAAAATCATCAAAAATTTAAAGTTTGTGCGATTAGATAGTAACTCATCTGGTTAGATTTATAGTTTTGTTCATGGAAATTTTTTCTGTCGCACTGGTGATATCGCCGCACAATATATATAAAATCAAAGAAAAAAGTAAATACAAAAACGAAAACGAATTTACTCTGCATATGTGAATCCGTATACTAGAAGAAGATTCGATGGTGGTGGCTGCGGCATGTTTAGAAGAAGGGAAAAGAAAAGATGAAGATAGATAGTTAATATTTTAGGGTTACTCTACATATGGGTGGAAACGAAAGTGGGTGGTTGTCTATTGACTTAGTTGGGTGGTTATCTATTGACCTGGTTGTTTAGTAATTTTTTGATTTGCACGTGGCCACGAAATTTTGACCAAAAATCCATTTATTTTGGAAGGAAATTTATTGACCAATCAAAATCGAGTTTGTATGGAAAAGAAGTTAATGTCTAATATTTACCATGATTTGAAAATAATTTTTAAGTTAATAACTTTCGATAAATATTTTTACACATTTAAAAAATCATTTATTTATTTTAAAAAGGTTATTTAATTTAAATTTTATTTACTACGTCAACATAGGTGTTACAAATTCATATGGTCCTCCTATTTTGGAATTAACTGACACAATGTATTTCTGGCGTACAATACGTCGTAAATAAATATTTTTTCTGACGCTTTTTGTAATATTGTAAATAGAATGTCATAAATGCGTTTGTTTGTTGTAGTGAAAACTCCAAATTGATTTCCCAAAATATCTACATTCGGTAGTTTTTTAGAGTATATTTTCTTCCGAATGGCCCCAAAATCAAATCTTCGCAAACTTGTTAAAATTTTAATTCTTCTTTGAAAAATATTTACATTCGGCAGCTATGTAGAGTACATGGTCTACCGAATGTCCCCAAAATAAAATTTTCGCAAACTTGTAAAATATTTTGTTCTTTGAAAAATGGAGGAATATTAATTACTTTATCTTTCGATTATCAGTATTCGACAATATTATCATATTTATATCTTCCGATTATTTATTTTTTTGTACTTAGGAGATTGTCTAACTCTTTCTATTGAATTCGGTAGTTTAGGGCACACAATATTATTCCGATTGTTGGTCAATCGGCTGTATTACTTACTAAATATCTTCCGATTACTGTACTAAAACATGTTGCTTCATTTTGCAGGTCGTTGTAGGGTTTGTTGATGATTTCTATTTGAGGCCCGATACTTCCCTACGCTATTCAAATGATTTGGTTTGTTCATTACTGTTATTTATTTATTTTTTCAAATATGTATGTTAAATGCTTATACTTATGATATTTGTTTTGTTATATGCGCGTGTAGTCATTTGGAAGTAAGAAGGAGGCAAAGGAATGGCTTATGAACAAGGAAAAAGAGAACATGTGTGTTGTAGTTCAAAACAAACATGTGAGTCGCACTCGGTTTGAAATGATTTGTGAGCGAGGTGGGGATCGAAAGAGTTACGCGGGAAAGAATAGTAAGTACGTAAGGAAGACGCAGAGGAAATACCGAAGCAATTCAAAGAAAATATAATGCACGTTTAAGATTGTCTTCTATAAGCCCGAAGGTAAGGAAGGTAAAGAGTGGAAAATGTTTAAAGTTGATAATGGTTGTCACAACCACGATGACCCGGATACTCTTATTGGACATGTAATGGTTGCTAAGCTAAAACCAAAAGAAATGGAGACGGTGAAGACTATGCGGATCCAAAAAGCGAGTGTGATTTTAAGTAAAATAAAGGCGGACGGCCCCGAAAACTTGTCTACTTTGTCCACAATTAAGGCGGCCCTTGCTACGATCAAAAGGACGGAATGGGATGATAGATCGGTGATGCAACAATCAGAGTGGTTAGCGGAGTTACATGGCTACACGTTGAGAAGGGAAGAAAAGGATGATAAAGTGGTTCGTATTTTCTTGGCACATCCCGAAATGATCCAATTGTCTCAATGCTTTCATAAAGTTTTGTTGATAGATGCCACTTACAAGACAAACAAATATAGCATGCCGTTGTTGAATATTGCTTGCCACACTTCGGACAAAAACACGTTTACGATTGCATGGGGTTTAATGGATCATGAGAACAACGTGAATTTCATTTGGATGTTGGAGACGTTTAGGTTCATTCATAACGGTGATAATTTTCCAAGGGTTATTGTAACGGATAACGATCAAGCCTTAATGCATGCAATAGCGGTAGTGTTTCCGGAAGCCGAAACTTGCAATGTACGTGGCTCATTCAATGCAACCTCAAATCCAATTGCCATCATCATTTCCAAGATAAAAAACCAAGGAAGGGTGCCAAGAGGTCAAAGGAAGAGGATGAGCGCATTAGTAAATTAACGATTATACTTCGACAATTCTATTACAATGAATTGTGATTAGCGCCGTGGACGTCCTGGACGAGCTCTAAACGGATTAAATCTTTCCAACGGAAGTTTGATCTTTTCCATCTCCGTCATTCCCCGAGAGATCGTTCTATAACCTCATCATTGGTTTCACCCCTCAATCGATATTGATTTACAAGATAAGTTAAATGAACGAATTCTTCGATGTGTCCGTTTATTGAACCAATTCGACAGAAAAGATCAGCGGAGTGACGGTTATTTGGGTTACCGGTGTCGGAGCAAAACTTTTCATGAATTCTCCCCAAATAACTCATACTCATTATGCCTCCTTGCCTACGTTCTTCTCCTTGTCTCGGATAGAATTGAACATATCGCCTACATAAAGATAAATCTTCTTCTATCGTGAACTCCGTAGAATTAATGAATGGTTGTGCCATTATGTTGAAGATGAGGTTCTTTGGAGAGAATTGATATGTATTAATGTTGCATATAGGGGATGAGGATACCCTACTTATATAGAATATAGTTCTAACGACTAGTTTTTTGTGAAAATCGTTAAATAACCTAATCTCTCAAACCTCCGAATATATAGTGGCCTAAAATTCAGAATTTTGAAAAACTTCAAAACCTTCAAATTTGGAACTTGTAATAATCGGAGGTAAATATAGTCTCTCAACCTCCGAATGTAGAGTGGCCTAAAATTCCAAACCTCCCAGAATGCTGAGGTTTTGGAATTTTGGAACGACCATAAGCATTGGAATTTCGAAATGCTTAACTACTATATTCGGACGATATTCAAATTTTTGTCTACCGAATATATAGTGGCCTAAAATTCAGAATTTTGAAAAACTTGAAAATTTTCAAATTGGAAACTTGTGATAATCGGAAGTAAATCTAGTCTCTCAAACCTACGAATATAGAGTGGCCTAAAATTCCAAACCTCCCATAATGCTGAGGTTTTGGCATTTTGGAACGACCATAAGCATTGGAATTTTGGAATGCTTAACTACTATATTCGGACGATATTCAAATATTTGTCTACCGAATATATAGTGGCCTAAAATTCAGAATTTTGAAAAACTTGAAAATCTTCAAATTGGAAACTTGTAATAATCGGAAGTAAATCTAATCTCTCAAACCTCCGAATATAGAGTGGCCAAAAATTCTAAACCTGCCATAATGCTGAGGTTTTGGCATTTTGAACCACCTAGAGCCATGGCACGGTTGGTTTTGAACAAGTTATATTCGAAAGATAAAAATATACATATACTTCTGAATATGAGTTTGCACTTGCAACATTCGGGGGATAACTTAAATAGTGGTTCTCCGAATGTTGTTCAACATTCAACAATTTCATGTTGTTATCTTTCCCTAAAAGGCTGTTATCGATGAAATCATAAAGATAACTTAAAAAGCATTCATAAACCATAAAAGTAGTCATTCACAAACCATAAACGTAATGTACGAACTTAAAATCCGATCCAAACCACATAATCCAGCACAAACTATAGCACACATCTAAGTTAAACCATTGTCATCTATTTCTTTCCTTTGACTTTACGACGACTAGACGAAGACCTTCAGCTTCTTCTTTTTCATCTTCAGCCCCTTCAGCTTCAGCTGCAGCGCTCGATGAAGCTCTAGTTCTTTTAACACCCTTTGCTACTCGTTTCTTTTGCTCCCCAAACTTGGCTGAATATTCTTCATTATCAATGTTATCAACTAGGTCTCTGGCCTCTTTTACCTTTTCAACTGGCACGGGTTGTCCACTCCTGACGTATGATGTTAAAAACTTGGAAATACGCTTGAACCTTTTCACCTGTTTTAATACATGACATAACGGTTATTACATAAGATTTATAGCGTAATTATTGAACGAAAATAAAATAAGAATACGCTCCAGTCTATCGTAACCACTTGGCTTGTCTTCGATGATACAATTATAAGTTGCCGCCTCAGAAATAGACTTTGACTTCAGTTCACGGATAACAAAGAGATGGGATACCGAACGATACCAAGTCATATATCCGGGAACAGTTTCATAACCTCTAGTAACAACTCTTCGACCAGGTTGATAATGTAATCAGTCCTCTTATCCCAGTGTTCTGGTACGGATGGTGGACCTGAGTGAACTATCGTCAAAGTGTCACCACTAGAGGAGCATTTATCCAACTCCGTACGACATTTATCATCATTAACAGCTTTCATTGGTATTTTTTGGACATAACCGTTTTGCCGAATCACCCTTGATGGGTTTTACATCACATACCCTGTGGGGTGCCACAACGGTCCAAAATAAAGGAACAAGTCCGACCTACCGTTTATATGTCCATTATCTCGGTCTTCCTTATATGGATCAAAGCATACATCTGAGGCCTGCATTTGATCCAAAACCTCCCTCATGCGAATCAACTGCGGTTCTTTTGACCTAGAACGGTTGTCTTCAAACATCCACCTTGTTCCTCTAGGAGTACCTTTAAGCCACTCAGCTTTCTCGGTCGCCAACTTTAGGATAGGGAAGTGCTCATAGATCCATGTCTGTATACGACATACTCGAAAGGCAATCATATTTCTTTTCTACCAAATCTACATCAAATGTGCCTCAGTAAACTCTAGTTTGAACTACATATAATCGGAAGCAAAGTCAAATATTGGTTCCCCGAATATATCATATTCAGATATATCCTTATTTTCACCTTGTACACCTTTTTAGCCTCTTTTGGTACCACTAGGTTCTCCTCCTTCTTGGGTGGTACTTGGTTGTCGTTCTTCTTGGGCGGTACTTGGTTGTCCTTTTTCTTGTACTACTGGAACAATTTCATCTTGTGGTTGTGTGGCACTTGATCCTTGAGTGTCTTGTGGAGCACTTGCATCTTCAGTGCCTTAAGTTCCTTCTTGAGCAATTGTATTTTGAACTGGTAATGTGACCTGTGGAGCTCCAGTTTCTTGATCTTCTTCAGTCCTTGTGTTGCACTTGGATCCACGACTTGTTGAGTGTTTTGTTGACCACTTGGTTCTACACCTTTATCTTGACCACTTGAAGTTTCCTTAGCACTCCTTTCTCTCCTAGCACTAGCCGTAACTTTCTTTGTTCCTTTTACACGAGCCCCTAGGTCAGGTTGCTTAGCTCGACTTTGCCTAAACAACAAAAAATCCAGAAATAGTTTTAAAAACTATACAATCGGAAAACAAAGTAAAAACGAAACACCCGAAGTTACACATTCGGAAGCACAAAGAAAATCAATGCCACCGAATACAAAACATTCGGCCTGTAAAACGTAATATTAACTACCGAATATGCATCAATTGAAGTTCAGGAAACCCTAAAGTTTGTAGCATATATAATCGGACATAAATAATTATATTTTCAACCGAATACACTATGGCCCCAAAATGTTTTCAGTTTGACGAGTTTATATTCGGAAGTATATCACATGCGATAAACTTCCGAATATATATCGGCCCCAAAATTGGATTTTGCCAAAATCACCATTTTTGACTATTTATCATAGGATACATTCGGTGGTAACAGAATCTCCGAATACAATGCCTCTATATAAATACATTCGGGAGTAAAAATAAATCCTAAACTCCGAATAGACCAAACAAAATTTACAGGAAGAAATGGTTCCTGACATTCGGTAGTATACCTAAACAAACTATCTCCCTAATGCTCTCGATGTTCTTCAGAAATGAAGAACACGACTACATTCGACAGTCTACAAAACATGCATATCTCCCGAATCTGGTTAAAAACAGTAAACCCTAGATTTTTTTTTTGGCGATTCATCGAATTGAAGCGACATAAACCCAAAATTGTTAGAAGCTTACCTAATTGGAGCCATCTGAAGTTGCCGGAGTGTTTGACTTTCAGATTCCCCGCCATTAACTACTCCAACCGCTGCAACTCCTTCGTCGTCGTCGTGAGGTTCTTCACGTTCTTCGTCACCAACAATCTCTTTATTTCTTGCTAAAATTCCAATTTTTGGATCGATACCGCGAGGAACGTTTTTAGTTCTAGGTCCCATGGGTTTATCTTTTGTAGACATCGTTGAAAAAATGAATCGACGATGTTTTGATTTTACAATTCATGACGACGATGAGATGAATTGAAGAACGAGGGGAAAAGAAAAATCTCCACAATCGGGAGTGAAGGGGAAGACCAGAAGGGGAAGAGCAGAAGAAGAAGAGTTGAAATGGGTTGAAATGAATTTGATTTGGTTTTTATTTTCTTTTTACTGTAAGGGCATTTAGGTAACTTCAATGTGCTACAGGGTATCCCTTAACTGGTTCCCTTGGCTGGGTATAAATTGTTGGCCCCTATTTCCTTTTGAATGGCCCCTAAAAATGCCACGAATAACAGCTATTCAATTTTTGAAAGCAATTTATGAAAGAAACATATTCAGAAATTAGGTTGGGAAAAAAAATAAAAATTAACTTTTAAAAGTATAAAGGTGTTAACTTTTTTTTTCCTGACTTCTTGGATTGATTTCTATTTCTGACATCCAAACTGCCTCTTAAAATCATGAATAACCACTCATTTTTCATAAATGAAGCATGTACAATCCAAGATCTATAACAATAAGGGAAAACATTTTTCACAAAACTTTATTATAGAAAAAGGACTATATTGCACCAAAGCATGGTTAACAATGATGGAGATCAACCGGTTTTACATCATAGCTAGGTTTAGCAATCGGGCCTAATATCCGAATGATTCCCTCGTAGTAGATCAGCAACAAAATTTGCTCGACTATATCCGAATGATTCCATTGTATGAGCAATATTTTTCAATCCTTGTTGTTTCAATAGCTGATGTAGCTATTTAGACTCATGTCTTATTCAGTACTATTTCCTTTTGTAATATAAGACTAGTAATTTAGCTCGCGGAATGCGTGTGTCCCTTCAATGACAAACTCTAATATTTTTATTATGTATGCATTTAGATTTTAAGAAATATTTGATTTATGTTCCAATATTCGACAAACTAATAAAGGATGCTCCATTTATTTCAAACGTTGTGGATCAGTGGATGAAAATAATTTTATATACTACATTTATTTGCAAATTGCTTGCAGGACGGACAAATCCATTTGATAGAAAAATAGTATTTCTTTTCCTGACTTAAAAGAGCAAAATATAATAAAAAATTGGTATAGTATGGTAAAAACTGATACTAGAGAAAAGAGTAAAAGTGGGTAGGTTGATGAGAAACGAGTATATACCCTAAACAAATGTACTGCACATGAGTACTTTATATTCGAGAAATCAATCTGTACAATTCTGTCCTAAACCAAGATATGGCCGTTCCAGTCTTGCTTCGGTCACAAAATGAAGGAGAAGGGTTGATCTTAGGGAGGGAAGCAGAGAAGGTGTTGAGATCAGAGAGACATGCTCTATAAGGTGTGGTTGTTTTATGACTTGTATCAGAACGTGGAACTTGCTTGTAAAATATAAGTTGTGTGTTCTCTATATTTTTCTAGATACTTACGTTGATTGTTGATTGAATAAATTAAAAATCTATTTATATCAAGTCATAGTCGAACACCCTGATCTCATAGAAATTGGAAGTTGTGAAGGAGTAAGAAGGTGGAGATCATGTGAAAGTGATGAAACCGTGTCCCTATCATGGAGGGAATACTGTACGGTTTCACGTCAATTACTCCTCTACTCTTATCAACAGTCCGCCTTTCCTGATACTTTCTTGTAATTGGTGTATTGCTTACCGCATTGTTGTAAACCGCCAGACCAATACCCTGATGAAATCCCCCAATTGTGACATGTTTGATGTCTCGAGTATTTTTGGTAGACAGTGGCTCTTAGTCGTGATTTGCATAACTAAGGCTTGCCTATAAGACTAAAGCCTACTTGCACAACTAGGCCTACATGCATGATAAGGTCCATATAACACGGAGCGGGTCGTATCACGACTCGTAATGTGAAGCGTGGTAGTTGATGAGTGGGCCTACCATCATGACATGTGAGAAGTGGTCATGAAGAGTGGAAGAATGAATACGTGACTATTCCTTCAACTAATATGTATTGTGGGTCTTGTGTGTAAAACCTACATGTAGTAAAATATTTCGACCAATCACGCGCAAGCTAGGAAGCAGGTGGTTACTGGTGCATTATGTTAAATAATTATGTAATCGATGACCTGAAAATATCGTTTGTAAAACAATGTATGTGGAGCATCGTTTTCAAGCAAGCAGCTCAAAAATATTCGATGCATGCAAAGCATCGTTGTATAGATCCCTGCTTGAATTAGTCGCAGATTTCATAGTTTAAAAAGTGGCATGACCTCCCTTCTATGGCCGGCCATTGGTGGATGCACAGGTAGACTACAAATGACATGATTGGTCTGTTAAGGAGTAGGATGAGAGGTGTCAATCATGGAACCTCATTGGTCAACTGAGATTGGATCGAGGCCGGCCAAACCAACTAGCGAAGTTGGACGACCGAGATGAATTGCGACAGTTATTGGTCGTCGTTGACCTAATTAAGACCCTTATAGGCATCTCGACTAGCCTACTTTGGTTGATGATTTGGAGTGGAGCATATAGGCTAGGAGCGATTTGATTGACTGAAATAATAGAAAGGCCACATTTAGCTATCATGGAGCTTGCTCGGTGATTCCAGGAGGGATCCAAGCTTGTTAAATCGACAGGCCAAGTCGTGTTGTCGTGATCATTCTGCGACCGACTTGGACGGCCAAGATTTAATTCTTTATATAAAGAGGCAGTTCAACTAGCCTACTTTGGCCAATGATTTGGAACGGAGTAGCTAGGCTATGAGTTATGTGATTGGTCGAGGCAATAGATGGGCGGCCGGTCATCACAACAACACCTTATTTGCCGAGCATGTAAGAGTTTAGATTAGTTAGTTGAGTCGGCCAAGTTTTGTGGTCGTGATTAGTTTGCGACTGACTTGGGCGGCCAAGATATATTACTTAAGAAATATAAGCAGCTCGACCAGCCTAGTTTGGCTACCAATTTAAAGTGGAGCTTGTAAGTTAAAAGCGATGTAATTGGTCGATAGGGAAAAGGGGCGCATGGAGGCCAATATGGATCAAGGCCCGGCCGGCCATGGGGACGCGAGTTAGGGTAAACTGACCAGAAAAGTGGTGCGGTCATGCTCTTTCCGTAACTGACCTAATCAGTCACGGTTTCCTCTTTACTCCTTTTTCCAACTTATGTTAGGATTTCACTCATACTGGCTCTATGATGGGCCAATTCATAGCTTACCTAGGTTTAGTCTCGACCAATCGGGATCAAGATATCGTGCATGCTCCATTTTTTGGAAAAAAATATAATTTCGCGAGTTGACACAAAATTAGGTTAAAATTTTGAAATTTATGAATTGACACAAAATACTATTTTTTTTACTCCTACGAGTAGCGTGACGCTGGTCTTATTGACACAGCTTGCGCGCTTCTAATCAAGTACCTTCATGCATATCTTAATTCAGACATGAATCCATGTTACTCAGCTAAGAATGAACGTGAACGTCAAATCTGTATTAAGAGTTCAGCTAAGAACATAACATTAAATAAATACTCAATTAGCTATATAGTAGTGAGCAATTCATCTAGGAGCTTGAGTTTTCATGATAAAATATTAGAACACCCGGGACTATTCCAACATGCACCAATATTGTTATGATAATTTTACATATGTCGGTACTGCATTACACAGTGAATACTGTTATACATATATCTTGAGTTCAACCAGGCGCAGCTTATAAATATAGCTACATGTATACAAGAAGAAAGGCATAGGTTGTCCCCAAGTTTCTGATATATCTCTTAAATTCCTACGGAATGAAGATACATCAAAGCATAATATTTTGATATTGGAGCATTAATATCGATTTTACGGTTTTCACCCTAAGCTAAAAACCACCATCAACAATAGGTCACCCAAAGTAGCAAAAGTACAACATTAAATTTGAAAGGGAGAAATCAAGAACTAGTATTTCTTAAAGTAAAACAACCAAGAACGTTATCAAACAAGCATGTACTAGGAAGTAGAAAGTAAAAACCATCTCATGGAAGAGTGATTGTGGTACAAATGTACCATTGTCCTCCATGGATGAGAGGTTGAGGATACGATCACCGCAAAGTTCCACTGTCCATGTGGATAGTCAGGAGGAGAAGTCTAGTTGTTGGATGACGGATGGGTTGGGCCAGCCCCAACTGGTGGGGTCTCACTCGATGACGGTGAGGGAGAGAAATTTGGAATTATATATCTACCAAAGGGTTCAAATGGTGGAGATACTTTCATTGTTTTGCATGTATATTATATTCATTTAATTGCAAAAAAGATACAAAAAAATTATTATAATTATTTTTTAATAAAAAAGAAATAAGATAACAACAACAAAACGGAAAGAAGAAATTATAAGAAATTGGAAGGAAGCCGAGCAACAAGCTGGGATCCAACTCCTTTTTGAATGAAAACCCCTATCATGTGAAAAGAAAATCTCTCACTTTAATATTCACATCGGGACTAGCAACTCTAAGTAAATTTATCAGTCGTTGATGATGAAAGTGCAACTCTCAGTAAATTTATTTGTAAATAATCCCTTTACTTAATTCACAAACATCAAAGCAACTCTTATTGATTTATTTACAAAGACCTTTTTCATCGGGAAATTTTTCTTTTAACACGTTTTCAACTTTAATCCTTTTGGAGACAACAAACCTCAAATTAATCCATCGCCACCGATCAGAAAATTAAATTTGATAATCAAGCTGCTGCTTTTTCTTCTTTTAAATTACATTTTTAAAGATTTAATCATGGTACCATATTTTCATCACTCATTGTTGAGAGAAAAGAATTCCCATGAACACAATAGAAACCCTGAATTTGAATTTCAAAAATTTAACTGCACATGAGCCCTAATCAAAATTTGATTGAAACCCAGGTTCTTCCTTTTGATTAAATCCCAAACTTTAGATCAAAGGTTAGCCACTTATGTATCATATTCAACTGCAACAAATGTCTTCTTGAATGGAGACATCAATTAGTAATTCAATTGGCAAACAATTGACACCCTTAAGTGGTGGTGATGGTGTTGTTGCCACTAGTTTGTACAAATTCTGAATTGATGGTTAATATCTCTTCCGCAACAAAATCTTCAGGAAGGTGCTTCTTTTTTTCTATACAACTAAAACTTCTTATTCATCAGTGTTGGTGTAATGGTGGCCATGCGTTTACTTTTATCACCACAACTAGTTCGGAGTACTTTGTCCCTTCTTATAACTTAATAAGCAATCGATGTTATGTGCTTTCTTATGGTGAATAAATGATAAAATCTGTACTGATGGCGTTGCTGCATCAATCTTATTCATGGACTGGTTAAACAATATGAATTAAGTGCGAGGATTTATTAGAATTATATAGTTTTCTTAGTAGCTGTCACCAACTGTAATATTATAGGAAACAACAAAATAAAGAGATCTTGTATATCCAACGGCTGGAGAATCGCTAGCTTATAAACGGATGTCGTGCAGCCGTGCAAGGTAGCATTTGCCTAAACTTTATACCACTGAAAGGCATTTTAAAACACCTGTGAAAACGCAGGGGCAACAAAATACACCACCAACTTTTTATAAGGCTATATGTATGGACAAACTCAATACGACTCCGAGAGTTCAACTCAATCAAGGAATAATATCTAAAGTTATATCTCTCTCTCTTGCGATTATAATGTTTACAGAAACAAATCCGTGATTAGAGATTACTTGGACGGTACCAAAGACCAATGTCCAAGAATCAATCAAGTCGTATCCAACAAACTAGGTCGGATGTATCTACTATGATTGATTAACGTACAACCTGTGATATTTAAATTATAAGGATAAACAATATAATGCATAAATAGAAATAACACAGACACCAGAAGTTTTGTTAACGAGGAAACCGCAAATGAAGAAAAAACCCAGGACCTAGTCCAGATTGAACACCAAACTATATTAAGCTGCTACAGACACTATCCTACCACCAAATAACTTCGGATTGGAATGTAGTTGAGCCCTAAAAGGTATCCCATCGATTAAGGTATAGTCACGCTCCTTACGCCTCTTGAATCCCAGCAGGACTTCGCGTAATTGATCCTCTTAGCTGACGTCACACCAACTAAGAGTTGCTTCAACTCAATTGGAGACTTTCAACCAAACTGCCTACCACAGATTAAGCATATATATGATTTCATTTTACAATAAAATAGTTTGATCAAAGGTGATGCAAACCGATACCAATGGACAAAGTCTAGCTAACCTCAAAATCCGGACTTATGCAACTCGAAGTGCAGCCTAGATTGTTATTCACCTCACAAGTATAAAACCTGTGAAATCAACAAAGTTTGAGACAAATAGAACTTTGATGATTTATATATATGTTGATCGAGTGAGCATATCAACAATCGATCAAGATCAGGATACTCGAGTTATCAAGAAAAGATAACTGGACCTGGCTTCACGAATCCCTATGAAGTCTTTGTAGTCGCTAAACCCTAAAAGGGTTAAGAAGAGGATGACTCGTGTTACAACTAAGACACATCAAAGTAGTGTCGGGATTCAAAGATCCTAGTTGCTTGAAGTTCCCCTTTTATAGACATTCAAATCATAGGTTTAAGCTAAGATAGCTTTGGAACCAATCAACCAATATCCACCGTTAGATGAATCTTTGAATCTGATTTACATAAACAAGATATACACTCTGGTTAGGTGAAACCGTAACCGAACCGTGTATAAAGACTATGTTCAAGGTGGTTAGCCGAAACTAGCCGATTTGAACTTAAAAGCTTAATACTCATTTTCATGAACACATAAGACATTATCCTTGCGTCATAATCATGTGATCAAATAAGTCTAGTGTTTTTAGAGATTTAATCAAATGTTAATTATCTCATAGAAATAATTTAATCGCACTGGAAGATAATCGACATGGTTCGTAAATGCACAAAGTACAAATACCACAGTCGTTCGTGACTCAGGTCAGTCAGAGTACGTGTATCAGTTTGTAAATATTTAATCAAACCAAGTTCCGGAGTTAACATAACTATTTAGGTATGCGTACCAGTTTGGAAACCTTAAGACTATGACTGGTTCCGGAGTCCATAGAAATATTTTGATGTGCGTACCGGTATGGATACTAAACCGAGTTCGGGAACACATAACTATTTTGGTACGTGTACCGATTTTGATACTAACCCGATTTCGTGACCACAGTTCCTAAATGGTTTGCATACCGATCCAGTTCACGAGTTGAACATATTTTTCACATGATATACATGGTGTATCACAAGTATGCAAGTCGATATATAACTACTCTGCTATGTGTACGAGTACATGTAATACGGCTTCAGACTTATAACAGTTTTCCCAGTTTATAAGACTGATAACACTATCTTGTATCCGAATCTATAGTAGTTCTATATTTATCTGTAAATCAATTCAAAACATTCCCAAGTAACATCAATGACACATACCATTGTTCCGGGATATTTTCGAATGATAAAACTTGAATCATGATTTTGATTCTGAACGATAAATTGTCCTTAACCTAATTCATCAAGTATGAACAAATGTTCAATAAGCTTAGTCATTATATTTTCAGAACTAATTACCAAGATAAACTTGACTCGAAATTCTTGTATATGCATAATAGTTTAATTAGTTATGCAACATCGTCTCAATGATAGAAAGGTGAATATAACTTGAGAAATAGATAGTTCAGTCTTCACTTACCTTTTGTTGATGAAGTTCTCCAAAAGATTCGGTTGATCTTCGCCTTCAAACGGAATAATGCAATGATGTTAGCGCACTGCCCCGTCGAACACGCAAGCGTTGCTATCTCAAGATTGTTTGTCAAGTTTAGGTGATCAAAACTATAAGTCTTGGTTTCTAGTCTACTTATAGCTATGTCTCGGATTAGGATAGAATGTGTAGTTGAGATTTAGACTTCACGACGTTCATCGATTGAAGACGAAGATCTACTGAGGAGAACTTGGAGGAACTTCATCAACAAGAGGTATGTGGAGACTAAAACTTATCTATCACTCAGAAGTCTATTATATTCTATCTCCTAATGAGACTAAGTTGTATATCTATATAGACTTTTACATTATACACATTCGATATTTCGAGATGAGTTTAACTCGCTTATATCTTTCTCGAAATATGTGTTGGAAAGCTTTTTGCTTTAGATACGTTCACCATTATTCTTGACGAGTTTAGTTGGAAACACTTTATTTGTTGGAAACTAAATAATGAGTCAAAAGATGATCGTGTGAAAATTGCCTTGAAACATCTTACATGATTTGTGTGACACTGTCATTTGATGTAGACTCGGAATGTTCGTATTTGTTCATTCGAT
The DNA here is from genome assembly GCF_003573695.1 of Papaver somniferum. NCBI lineage: Eukaryota > Viridiplantae > Streptophyta > Magnoliopsida > Ranunculales > Papaveraceae > Papaver > Papaver somniferum. The sequence continues at coordinate 2,156,633 of NW_020624820.1, read as the reverse complement.
CACTTGAAAATTACTTATAAGCTAATAGTTTGTGTAAGACAGTTGTTGTCGTCTTTTAAGGATGTTTCAATAATTTAAATGGGAGTTTAGAACAAATAACCATTGTCTGGATATAGCACAGTATGCATACCGGTATGCAAACTGTAGTAGTATGATTCGGGTCCGGGAACCAAGTTTGCATACCAGTATGCGAACGGTTTTAACTGTCAAAGTCCGGGAACCAAGTTTGCATACCAGCATGCGAACGGTTTTAACTGTCAAAGTTCGGGAACCAAGTTTACATACCAGTATGTGAATGGTTTCACCTGAGTTAGGTCCGATACGACAGTATGCATACACGTTTGCGAACTGTCGGACGTGACCAAAGTCCGGAACTTAAGTTTGCGTACCCGTTTGCAAACTAAGTTGGTTTAAGTTCTAAAATTGGTTTAAGTATGATTTCATACTCATGAACAAATATATTCATATATTAAGGAATGTAATCTTTGCAAACCGTGGCTAAATATTCATGAATTTATTCTCTTGAATCAAATCCAATTTTGTTTCAATTCTGTCTTGTATACTTCTATGAGAAATATAAACAATTGAAAAAATCTATGAGTAACACAATCATATTTATTTTATTATCATTTGATCAAGAAGTGTTAGATGAATGTGGTTAATACAAAAGTGTTCATATGGCTAACTACGGTTAACTGTTATTGAGCCAACTCAATATACACGTTTAGGTACGGTTACCTATATCTAAATGAAGGTATAATTTTGTTTGTGGGTGAAAACCGTTTCTGCTGATTTTGGTAATTTTGGGTGTGTGGATGAGAAACGAATCTAAACCCTAAACAATGCACTGCACGGGAGTACTTTTGATTCGAGAGATCAATCTGTACAATCCTGGCCTAAACCAAGAAATGGCCGTTCCAGAATTTCTTCGGTCACAAAGTAAAGGAGAAGGGTTGGTCTTAGGGAGAGAAGCGAAGAGAGTGTTTAGACCAGAATAGTTGATTCTGAAGGTGTGGTTGTTTATAACTTGTATCTGAAAGTAGAACTGGCTAGCAGAATGGAAAGCTACCAGGTGATTTCTAGATATTGTATTGTTGCCGGCCAAAACTTGTTGTTTGGTGAAAATAGGTGAAGCCTATTTATACAAGTCATATTGAAACATACCCTGGTCTCGTAAGAAGTGGAAACGATTGAGTGGTGGAAGAATAGAGTAACGTGTAACCGTCAGACGTTATGCTTCTATGATGAGGGAAGTGAATTCGTGTAACCGTCAGTCATTACGCTTCCATGATGAAGGTAATGAATTGTTTACACCGTTACTTTTCACCACCACTAATTGTCCTACTTCATGACACTTTCTTGTAAAGGGCGCATTGCACGCCGCACGCTGTAAACCGCCAGACCAATACCCTGATGAGTATCCCCCAGTTTGTGACATGTTTGATGTCTCGAGTATTTTTGTGGAAAACGTGTAGCAGGTTGCTATGTGTGGCAAGTCAAAGTCAAGATACTTTTCCATAGGAAAATAACATGTGATGCTATTAGGCTTGCCTTGGTCGGCCACCTAAAACTTTCCACAAGTCTGTCAGTTTGGTGGTCAAACTGAATGGCTGATATTACATCTCATGAGGAAGGGTAGCCGTTCATTATGGCCAAATCTTTGTTTTGTAGCAAAGTGGCGCCTAGCGTAGCCGTGGCGTAGCAGGTTCCCTGGGGTTGCCGCAAGTCCGTCAGTTCAGTGGCGAACTTGGATGGATGAGATTGCATATCATGAGGAAGAGTGGCCATTGATTATGGCCGCATCTTATTGTATAGCGAAGTGACGCCATTGGCATAGTAGCGCCTGGTGGATCCATGGCATAGCGGCATGCTAGTGGCATGCCAGTGGCGTAGCCATGGCATAGTGGCATGCCAATGGCGTGGCCGCGGCATAGCGGCATGATGGTAGCTGTGGCATAACGACATGCTAGTAGCCGTGGCATGACGGCATGCCGGTGGCGTTGTGGCATGGCGGCATGCCGGTTGCGTTGTGGCATGGCCAAAGCTAAGATTTGGCTTCGTGGCCAAAATTAAGGCTTGGCGGCGTGTCCAAGGCTAGGATTCGGCGCCGTGGTAAAATTAGGGCTTGGCGGCGTGGCCAAGGCTAGGATTTGGCGTCGTGGTAAGAATTAGGGCTTGGCGGCGTGGCCAAGGCTAGGATTTGGCGTCGTGGTAAAATAAGGCTTGGCGGCGTGGCCAAGGTTAGGATTTGGCGTCGTGGTAAGAATTGGGGCTTGGCGGCGTGGCCAAGGCTAGGATTTGGCGTCGTGGTAAGAATTAGGGATTGGTGGCGTGGCCAAGGCTAGGATTTGGGGTCGTGGTAAGAATTAGGGCTTGGCGGCGTGGCCAAGGCTAGGATTTGGCACCGTGGTAGAATTAGGTCTTGGCGGCGTGGCCAAGGATAGGATTGGGCGTCGTGGAAAGAATTAGGGTTTGGCGGCGTGGCCAAGGATAAAGTGGCATGCTACCGCGACAGAGTGACATGTTGGCATGCCGATCAATATGTTGTTGTGGTAAGGCGCGTTTGGATTGCCAGTATGGTGGCGCGACAGGGTGCGTTTGGCCTTTAATATATGGTGGCAAGTTCATAGTGACTTGATTGGCCAAGGAAAGGGGTCGATCAAACATAAGGCGCGGCTACACTTCTGGTGAAAGTGTGGCGGCTTTAGAGCGACCTGATTGGTCGATTAAAAGAGGGCCGGCCAAGCATGGGCGTGGCTACATTTCTGGTGAGAGTGTGGCGGCTTTAGAGCGACCTGATTAGTTGATGGGAAATGGGGACGACAAGTATGGGCCCAGCCACAACTTATGTGCGCGTGGCTAATTTGAGGTGACACGATTGGTCGAGAGAAATAGGGCCGGTTTAGGAAGGGGCGTGGCCAATGGAAAGTGGCGCCAGTTGGCCTAAGACATGGCCACGCCTCCATTTGCTGCTACGGCTCCCTGTTTTCTGCTTCTGAGCAAGGTTTTGCACCTGCTAATCCATGGCGGATTGATTACCTAGTTTACCTAGGTTTAATTTCGACGAGCAAAGTCTGATATACTGCGCGAGGCGCAAAACCCTAACTTCTGCAACTTAGTCAGGGGAAATTGATTGAATTTTATGTGTTGACACAGAGTTCTTAAGTTCATTGCCAGAGATTAGCATGCTTTTTCTGATTGAATACCTTATGCAAAGACCTTATCCTTGATATTTGGAAATTCGTGCTACTCTGTTGCGAGTGAACACAAATTGTCATGCCATATCAACATTAAGGGTTCAGAAGGAGAACATAGCATAAAAGGCATTCAAAGGAACTTATATTAAGTGAATATAGGTGAGGCGCCGAAATTTACAGAACATCTGGGATGGTTGCTACATTCGCCAGTCTAGATAAATTTCATGTAAGTATATTGAACGGCTCAATAAATATGTCGGTGGAGAGGTTAGCACTCACGGCACCGTTTCCTTACAGAGTGACGTCACATCAGATGCAAGGTTTTACGATTCCAACCCTAAGTTAAAAACCACCATCAACATTAAGTCCCCTGCTTAGCACGTAACAACGACGTTGTTGCGGGGTAAGCATGAGATGGTGACAGACAAGAGTAAAATCGAAAGGACAAGACGTGAAGAGATTGCCGAGAAAATTCAACTAACCTTTAGCAGAAGGCATGAGGAATCCGTGATCCCTGTATTGGTGGTTTTGCATAAATTCGGCTTGGCCATGGGGTATTGGCATAAGCGCTGCAGCTTTGGCTATTGATCAGTAGAGGTGACATTGCAACTTGGCACGCGGAACGGGCGCTGGTTGGCTAGAAAAGGTAGATGGCGTGGCTACCTTGGAATGGTGGATGAAGCGACTTGTTTGAAGTAGCGGATGGGCACGGCTAGCTAGGAGTGGCGGATGGTGCGGCCAGCTTGGAATGGTGGAAAATGGCTTCAGTCCGCGTAATGGTGGAAACTGGCTTCAGTCCGTGGAATGGTGAAAATATGGCGCTGGAACTTTGGCTACCAAACGGTGATGATGACGCTGAAATTTTGGCTACTAAATGGTGATGATGGCGCTGATGGCTTCAGTCCATGAAACGGTGGAAATGGCACTTGGAAGGCTTGCTGGCTGGATCACGGAATGCTGGAGCGTTGGCGCTAACTTAACCGCAGAGTGCTGGATCCATGGAGAGTTGGCTTGACCACGGAGTGATGGATCCATGGAGAGTTGTAGGCTGAGCGATTGGTGTTTCTCGTGCTGGCGCGCTGCTGGTTCGGTCATGGAGCGGAGATATTGGCACACTACTTGTTCGGATATGGAGCATGAGTGTGGTGCGCCCCGTTCATGGAGAAATAAGGAATCCTTATTTTGTTTAAAATCTAGAAACTGCGTTCGTATGAAAAGGGGTATCGACTCTCTTCTGTTTTGTTGTTCGTCCGACTCTGTGCTTTCGTCTGCACCATCTGGCTTCTCTTCGCCATTTGTTAACGGTGGTAGAGTGAGTATTAACGGCAACAAAGCGATCTCCAATAGTTATAATCAGGAGCAAGGCGAGCCAGGGGAACTCAAAGTAGGTGTTCTCGTATGTAGCCACCCAAAAGTACCATCGGTCTTCTCCAGAATGTGTGATAAGGATCTGACTCCAGAAGAATGAGTATCTAACCTCTCCAGTGGATTTCAAAATTTACCAAACTCCATTGCGATCTTGGGATAGATGGATGAAATATATGCTCGCAATGATCATGTCAGGGCTAATATTGGATATTGTGGTTGCGTTGTTGGTCCACCCTTGATTTTAGGTTATTTGGTGACTGGACTTTCTGATTGCGATGATGATATGTTGTGGATGCTTGCATGGTCGAAATCTTCTGGAGCCATTGGGTGAAGTAGACAAGCTGAGAGCGTTCCGTTTCCGATATGTTGCTATCAAGTCTTTAAGGACTTCGTTCCAAGCGACATCCTTTGAACCATCTTCTGAATCTTGGACTATTGCATGGAACGGGATGCGGTGAGCAGTCCCCAGTTATACTTCTGTTAGATTCGATGGCGTGGCCGGATATGTAAATGTATCTCTGTGGTGTACTTTTGGGGTCTTTGATGCGCGTGTACGGCTTCATGTTGAGAAATTCTTGCGGCTCATAAAACTTCGACAGTGATGATGTTGAAATCGGAAATAACCTGGTTGAGTGAAGGCATCCCATTCTGGTAGTCCCCATGTGTAGTTATCCTGAACCTATTTTCTCGTGGAAGATGTGTTTCTGCTGCATTCACTGGTAAGGTGGTGACTGCGTTTAAGCTTCTAAACATGAAGGAGGCTTCAGTCCCCAAGTATAGCCTACTTTAATTGCATCGCCTTGAATCCACGCCTATGGGATTTGATACAATCTTATCATACTCTCCTGGATGTGATGCCGGGATGCTTGGAATATCACATGGACATAACATTCCGGATAACGAAGAGGTAGAAGTGAGGGAGTTATGTCGTAATCGTGGCTCCCTCTGTCTCTTCAAGAAAAATGTTTCAGCCGCGTCTCTGGAGTTATCTCATGAATGCTTGATTGTTATTGGGGATGGACCGTGATGAGCAGTCCCCAGTCGCACGTCTCTTTGGTTACTGAAGTTGTTTTCTCTGAGTAGGCTTGGGATCCGCCGCGGCCTCGTAAAGTGTTGCAGGCGCCTTCTAGATAGAGAGGTGATGATATTATTATGTTACGCCTTTGAAGGGTGGATGACCTTGTCGTGGCTATGATATTTGGTTGGTCGTGTCTTCTGAGCTTTGTCAGTGAAGAGATCCCGTGTAGAGCCTCAGTTCCCAAGTGTGGTTTACATGTTTCTATGTTGTATGGTAGGTGAATTGACTATGATAAAGACATCATCTTGCATCCGTACTGGTGACTCTATTACTTCTTCCACGTGAAACTAAAAGATAGAGAAGTATGGATTACCTTTGTAGTGGTTATTTCTATGGTAAAGCTCTGACAAACGAGCAACACCAGTTCTTGGCAGCATATGTGATCGGAAGAGACTACATCGTCGTGGGAACCAAAATAGGTTGGTTGAAATTGCATGGGAGTTCATGGAAGCAAAGGGATTGGATGGATGCGTAAGCGAGTAAACTTCCCACAGCCACGAGGTTTGGCGGGATGGATCAAAAACTAGCTACAACTACGAACCTTGGCTGGCTGTGATCACGATCCTTGACAGGGAGGAGTGTCGACTTCTGGAGGAAACGTTGAAGCGGAGCGGCTCTTGGAGAGAAACATTGAAGCGGAGCGGCTCTTGGAGAGAAACGTTGAAGCGGCTTCTGGAGCGAAACGTTGAAGAGGAGCGGCTTCTGGAAGTGAGACGTTGAAACGGCTCCTGGAGCGAAACGTTAAAGCGGAACGGCTTCTGGAGAGAATGTTGAAGCGGCTCCTGGAGCGAAACGTTAAAGCGGAGCGGCTTCTGGAGAGAACGTTGAAGCGGATCCTGGAGCGAAACGTTGAAGCGGAGCAGCTTCTGGAGAGAACGTTGAAGCGGAGCGGCTTCTGGAGAGAACGTTGAAGCGGCTCCTGGAGCGAAACGTTGAAGCGGAGCAGCTTCTGGAGCGAAACGTTGAAGCGGAGCGGCTTCTGGAGAGAACGTTGAAGCGGCTCCTGGAGCGAAGTTCGAAGTGCCAACGCAACGCGGCTGAGAGCTTGAAAATAGATCTCAGCGCTGCACCTTGGAGAAATAAAAAGTCTCACACAATGCTCCGTTATAGATTACATGGTTTTGTGAACAGAGTCCCCAGAAAGCATTAATGCATAACTCCACCAATTGATGCTCAGTCACATTTGGTTTATGACAATCTAACGCCCGAATTCTGAATCCCCCGACTAATCGTTCGGATGTTCATTGTTTCACTCCTTTTGAGTTGTGGCCATGTTTGTCTGAGCCTTAGCAAAAACTTCTTGTATTTCCATCAAATCAGCAATGGTAATAAGGGATCGGCTCCCCCAGTCTCTCGTCCTGATGGTGGAGTAGCAGCGGCTCTGGTGACTGTTGGAGGTGTCACACTTGAAGAAACGTTGGGGGTGGCAGCAGCGGCTCTGGCTCTGGTGACTGGAGGTGTAACGCCTGGAGGAACGTTTTCCGCGCCGCTGGTGTTACCAGGTGACGTATTAATGCCACGGGAAGAAACGTTAATACCAAGAGTAATCTCAGCGCTAGTGTTTTCAGGGTTTGTTGTTGATCCGGACCTGAGTTCTACCATCTTGAGATCGGGATTGAAAAATGAAATTGGAAATTGATATTGCAATCAGGAGATTAATCTCCGACTGTGGTCGCCAATTGTTTGTGGGTGAAAACTGTTTCTGCTGATTTTGGTAATTTTGGGTGTGTGGATGAGAAACGAATCTAAACCCTAAACAATGCACTGCACGAGAGTACTTTTGATTCGAGAGATCAATATGTACAATCCTGGCCTAAACCAAGAATTGGTCATTCCAGGCTTGCTTCGGTCACAAAGTGAAGGAGAAGGGTTGGTCTTATGGAGGGAAGCGAAGAGAGTGTTGAGACCAGAATAGTTGATTCTGAAGGTGTGGTTGTTTATGACTTGTATATGAAAGTAGAACTGGCTAGCAGAATGGAAAGCTACCAGGTGATTTCTAGATACTGTATTGTTGCTGACCAAAACTTGTTGTTTGATGAAAATAGGTGAAGCCTATTTATACAAGTCATATTGAAACGTACCCTGGTCTCGTAGGAAGTGGAAACGATTGAGTGGTGGAAGAATAGAGTAACGTGTAACCGTCAGACGTTATGCTTCCATGATGAGGGAAGTGAATTCGTGTAACAGTCAGTCATTACACTTCCATGATGAAGGTAATGAATTGTTTACACCGTTACTTTTCACCACCACTAATTGTCCTACTTCATGACACTTTCTTGTAACGGGCGCATTGCACGCCGCACGCTGTAAACTGCCAGACCAATACCCTGATGAGTATCCACCAGTTTGTGACATGTTTGATGTCTCGAGTGTTTTCGTGGAAAACGTGTAGCAGGTTGCTATGTGTGGCAAGTTAAAGTCAAGAGACTTTGCCATAGGAAAATAACATGTGATGTTATTAGGATAGCCTTGGTCGGCCGCCTAAAACTTGCCACAAGTCCGTCAGTTTGGTGGCGAACTTGAATGGCTGAGATTACATCTCATGAGGAAGGGTAGCTGTTGATTATGGCCACATATTTGTTGTGTAGCAAAGTGGCGCCATTAGCATAGTGGCGCCTGGCGTAGCCGTGGCGTAGCAGGTTGCCTGGGGCTTACCGCAAGTCCGTCAGTTCAGTGGAGAACTTGGATGGATGAGATTGCATCTCATGAGGAAGAGTGTTCATTGATTATGTCTGCATCTTGTTGTATAGCGAAGTGACGTCATTGGCATAATAGCGCCTGGTGGATCCATGGCATAGTGGCATGCCAATGGCGTAGCCGCGGCATAACGGCATGCTGGTAGCCGTGGCATAACGACATGCTAGTGGCGTAGCCGTGACATGGCGGCATGCTAGTAGCCGTGGCATGTCGGCATGCCGGTGGCGTTGTGGCATAGCGGTATGCCGGTGGCGTTGTGGCATGGACACGCCTGTGGCGTTGTAGCATGGACAAAGCTAAGATTTGGCTCCGTGGCCAAAATTAACGCTTGGCGGCGTGGCCAAGGCTAGGATTTGGCGTTGTGGTAAGAATTAGGGCTTGGCGGCGTGGCCAAGGCTAGGATTTGGCGCCATGGTAAGAATTAGGGCTTGGCGGCGTGGCCAAGGCTAAGATTGGGCGCCGTGGAAAGAATTAGGGTTTGGCGGCATGGCCAAGGATAAAGTTGCATGCTACCGCGGCAGAGTGACATTTTTGCATGCCGATCAATATGTTGTTGTGGTAAGGCGCGTTTGGCTTGCGAGTATGGTGGCGTGGCAGAGTGCGTTTGGCCTTTAATTTATGGTGGCAAGTTCAGAGTGACTTGACTGGCCAAGGAAAGGGGCCGGCCAAACATAAGGCGCGGCTACACTTCTGGTGAAAGTGTGGCGGCTTTAGAGCGACCTGATTGGTCGATTAAAAGAGGGACTACCAAGCATGGGCGTGGATACACTTCTGGTGAGAGTGTGGCGGCTTTAGAGCGACCTGATTGGTCGATGGGAAGTGGGGTCGGCAAGTATGGTCCCAGCCACAACTTATGTGCGCGTGGCTAATTTGAGGCGACACGATTGGTCGAGAGAAATAGGGCCGGTTTAGGAAGGGGCGTGGCCAATGGCAAGTGGCGCCAGTTTGCCTAAGGCATGGCCACGCCTCCCTTTGCTGCTGCGGCTCCCTGTTTTCTGATTCTTAGCAAGGTTTTGCATCTGTTAATCCATGGCGGATTGATTACCTAGTTTGCCTAGGTTTAAATTCGACGAGCAAGGTCTGATATACTGCGCGAGGTGCAAAACCCTAACTTCTACAAGTTAGTCAGGGCAATTGATTGAATTCTATGTGCTGACACATAGTTCTTTTAAATTCATGCCAGAGATTAACATGCTTTTTCTGATTGAATACCTTAAGCAAAGAACTTATCCTTGATATTTGGAAATTCTTGCTACTCTGCTGCGAGTGAACACAAATTTTCATGCCATATCAACATTAAGGGTTCAGCCGGAGAACATAGCATATAAGTCATTCAAAGGAACTTATATTAAGTGAATATAGGCGAGGCGCCGAAATTTACAAAACATCTGGGATGGTTGCTACATTCGCCAGTCTAGATAAATTTCATGTAGGTATATTGAACAGGTCAATAAATATGTCGGTGGAGAGGTTAGCACTCACGGCACCGTTTCCTTACAGAGTGACGTCACATCAGATGCAAGGTTTTACGATTTCAACCCTAAGCTAAAAACCACCATCAACAATTTCATTTGTGTGTAACAAGATAAGACCATCTAACAGTGGAGAGATATTGCTTTGGTATTAAGCAAACTTAGCTTGAATCTTAAATCAGGATTTCATCTAACGATGAATATTGATTTCTTTGTTTCATAGCTATCAAACCCTGATTTGAAGACTATATAAGGGAGAACTCTAGCAACTGGAAAACCTAATCCCCACACCTCATGTGTGATACTAGTTGCGTACTAGAGTCGATTATACTTTAACCTATATTTTTCCTAAAACCATTACCGGTTAACGACTTAAAGAATTCATTGGGATTCTAAAGCCAGACCCAACTATTTTCGCTGTAGTTGCGTGTTCTGATCTTACTTGTTCTATCGTATTGAGTACTATCTTCACTAAGATTTTCCCGAGATTTATCTCCGATAGGTAAGATACAAAAAAATAATCACAAATCTCTTCGTCTCATTCCTTGTGATTCCACAATAACTTGTTCTACTACCATATAGTTAAGTTATTGTGAGGTGATTGATATTTCTAGGTTGTTTTTCGAGAATATTAGACCGGATTATCAATTGGTTCCTATTCACCTCTATTTATCAAAAGACGGAACAAAACTTCATAGGTATCTCTGTCGGAGACAGATTTGTCTATCAGAATAGACTTTTCTATGGGAGACAAATTTGTTTATAAAGTCTTCGACTTTATGTCGTAGCAACTCTTAGTTGTGGGTGAGATCAACTAAGGGAATCAAGTGCGTAGAGTCCTGTTGGGATTCAGAGACGTAAGGAATGTGATTGTACCTTAATCGGTGTGAGACTTGGTTAGAGCTCAACTACATTCCAATCTGAAGTTATTTAGAAGTAGGCTAGTGTCTGTAACGGTTTAATATACTTTGGTGTTCAATCTGGACTAGGTCCTGGGGTTTTTCTTCATTTGATGTTCCTCGTTAACAAAACTTTTGGTGTCTGTGTTATTTCTTTTCCACATTATATTTGTTTATATAATTGAAATATCACAGGTTGTGCGTAAGTTCAATCAATTGTGAATCCAACCTTTGGTTGTTGATTGAAATTGATCGACACTTGAACATTGGTCTTTGGTACCGTTCAAGTTGTTTCTCATAATAATCAGGCTCACGGATTTCTATCTGTTTGATTTTCTGATTACATTGAGAAACAGAGATATAACTCTTGAATATATTTCCTTAATTGAATCTGACTGTCTAGTTGATTCTTTTGGAATTATATTGGAGTTAGTCCATATAGATTGCCAACGAAATATTAGGTGTGGTTGTTAGACCCCCGCTTTTTCAAATGATGACTCCCTTGATCCACTGTTTCTCAACTACATTTTTATCCTAGTCCGAGACTTAAGTAATTGTGGACTAGAAATCAAGATATAATTTTGACAACTAAATTTGACAACAAGTTTGAGATAACAACACTTGTGAGTTTGACCGAGCAACGCTCTAACAATCTCCCCCTTTGTCAATTTTAGTGGCAAAACTGTCAATACATATGGATAAAAAATAAAGCTTTGAAAAAACTCATTGAATCCATCATACTTGATTTTCTTGGTTCTTCGACTCCTTGAACTCTTCGTAATTTCAAGTTGCAAGGATTTTGAACGTGTTCAACTCAGCATCGTTGTTGTTGAAGATCTGTATCTGTAGCTATAATAACTTTTGAAAACATATATTCTCAATCCTCGTTATACAGAAACATAGTATTATTACTTCTCCAAAGTTCAATTGTATCCCAACTCTGAAGTAATACTACGGTGATATGTTTCTCCCGCTTAATCAATACTTACATCTTTTGCATAATAGGTGAAACCTATGGATTATTGATTCACTCCCCCTTACATAGTGATCTGTAAACCATATGTATGACGTACGAAACCTCTAAATAATTCTCCCCATTTTTGTCAATAAAATTGGCAAAGGCACGAAAATCGTGGGATCGTAATGAATACAACCAAAAGATATGTCAAGTTTTAAGGAAGATAGAGATTCTACATTATAACATAATTAAATTGCAACTCCTCTTATCAATTTTTTTAGATGATATCACATAGTAAGAAAATACTTAGCTCTAATCTAGGAGATTTAAGATACAAGCATCCCCTTTAAATTCCACAGCCACACACCCCACAAAGATATAGCAATTAAGCACAAGTTCATTTAAGAACTCTCCCCCATTTGATGTTATTCCCAGGAGAACAACATGAGTGACCTTGTTTTATAAAAATAAGGATTTTGTTGGACATTAACGAATCACATGGATTTGTATCCAAAAATCGACTTAAAATAATCTCTACGCCAGTTATAGGCAAAAGATAATTTTAATCGGTATGATTCAACATAAGAAAAATCTTACGGAGTGTGTCAAGCATTAAAAACACAAAACTGTGATCACAAGTAGATCTATACTGCGAGAATATTCTCAAAGAGTTTGTTCTATTTTTCGTTTATAAAAGAACATAATAGATTTAACTTCTGAGCATATATTAAATATCATCTCGATTCACGAAAACGTAAAGGCACATATATGTCATAAGACTTTTGTAATAATTAAATCAATAATAATTACATACTGCAAGTTCATCTTCCAACAACTCTAGAATTTAAATAAATAAATCTAAAAACAGGCATGATGAAAAACGTTGGAAATAGCTTGTGTATTTATCCTTCTCAAAAGTAAGAATAAATTCTCACAAGAAGTTTCCTAGAAAAATATAAAACGAACTAAACTATATTTTTGCAGACTCTTCATTGGTATTAAGATGCTTGAATTTGTCACCAACTGTATCCACGAGCTCTTCAGAGAAAATATCCTCATTGAGTAGTTCACGAACATGAGATTTCATGAGAACAAGGTCAGCAGAAACCCTTTTCAACTCAGCCTTCAACATGTATACACCTTTTAGCGTTTCAGTAAGTTCCAATTTCGCTTCCTCAAATTATTTAAGAAAATCATAAACAACATCAGCAGAGATCTCCATGCTTTCAAGGATTCGTGACATAGGAGACTTGCTTGGGTGAGGAAACTTGGATGAGAATTTCTCAATCACAAGTTAAGGTATATAAAGGAGTTTGTAAAGAGGTATTCTCTTGGATGCCGATCGGTTCGTGACTTGTCCTAGATATTAGGGTTTTTGTACGGTCACGAAGGAAAGGTACGTGTACCTTCTGATGGTACGGGATCCTAATAGGTTTAGCAAATAATTTTTTGAGGATAGAAAAACAGTCTTTTCGAGAGCACAAATATATCAATAAATGTGAGTTTAGAGCACAAGAGGATTATTATTCTTGGAAAAGACTTTAATCAGAGAATGTTCTACCTTTTTGGAGCTTAGCTCAACAAGAATTCTTAACATTCGAGTCTGATTGAAATTATCATGGAAAAGTTGCGTTATGAAAAAGATTATAGCTCATCATATTCAAGTACTACTTTTAGATAAATAGTACAGCTGTCACGCAGTAATCCTTATCTAGCAGGATTATCATGGATAAGGTTCCAAAACTTGTGCCTAGATTGCACAAGGGTGATCCATATGCTCACGGAAGGAGTTATGATGTAGCTTGATGTTTTTACCCTTTTTGGAACGTGAAAAATTATCATTGAAATTTTTGACATCATAATGAGAAACACGATTAGAATCCTTACCTGAGATCGCTTGTCTTGATGAGAATGCCATTTTTTCAATAAGATCCTTATATCTTGTAATGATCAAATTCATGTTAGCTTGTTGAGCTGTATCAATAGCATCAACCCTTTTAGGAGGTGTATAGGTATTCTTTCTAACCCATAATTGAGATGGTTTCACCGAGTTCTTTTTAAAGCGATTTTGCATACTACCCTTTTGACTTGTTCAAAAATTCATGGACCATGAAGTATTGTTATTTCTAGAAGCAAATTTTTTTGAATGTAATTTTCCTTCGAGAGGTTTAGACATCTGAATATCAGTTACACCCTTCAAAATTAAATTCAAGGTGTCTTGAAGACGGTCAAACCTCAGTTTACACTTTCTTTGAACATGTCCTCTAGTGTTGCAGTAATAGCATACTTTCTGAGTTTCAATAAAATCAGAATATGCAGTTTTTTCTTAGTTAGAGAATTCTAACTAATCATCTCTTATCAAAGTAATAGTACTTCGTTTACCAGTTTCTGACTGTGATTTTGTTAGCATATCATGAAAAGCTTTTACTAACTCACCGCTTTGTACAAAGACTTTATTCACGGTAGTTTCTGTAGATTCACTATAGCAACATGGAGTAGTCTTACTCGACAAATGTTCGATCTCTAAGGCACTATCTTTAAGTTCAACTTTAAGTAAAAGAATTTTCGCTTTCACTTTGGCATGTTCTTCATGAAAAATCCTTGCTTTGGAATCATGTCCAGAAATAATGTCGATAAGAGTATTGACTTTGTATTTTATCCGAATGACCTCAAAAGACTGAAAATCTCATAACTTTCTTTGGCTGCTTCCCGTCTACTTCTGAGTCAGACTCATTAATAAGATAATAGGGATGCCACTTATCAATATCTAACTGTTTTATGGAGACACAATGTTCGTCTCTAAGAGAGTTTGAAAATCAGACTCTTCTATAATATCCATATAAATAGTTTCGTTTAAACTGGTGCAACGTTTATCAGAGATATTACTCATGTCCATATAGTCAGACTGCTTCAAACATAGACTTGTTAGGTCTTAACGTGTTTGCATGCTCTGATACAAATTAAAAACGTGGAGGTACCAAAATACACCACCAACTTTTTCTTAGGCAATCTGTATGGACAAACTCAATACAACTACGAGTGTTAAACTCAATCAAGGAATAATATCTAAAGTTATATCTCTCTCTCTTGTGATTAAAACGTTTACAGAAACAAATCCGTGAACCTAATCACAAAGAGATTACTTGGACGGTACCAAAGACCAATGTCCAAGAATCAATCAAGTCGTATCCAACAAACTAGGTCGGATGTATCTATTATGATTGATTAACGTACAACCTGGATATTTTAATTATAAAGATAAATAATATAATGTTGAAAAAGAAATAACACATACACCAGAAGTTTTGTTAACGAGGAAACCGCAAATGCAGAAAAACCCCGGGACCTAGTCCAGATTGAACACCAAAATGTATTAAGCCGCTACAGACACTAGCCTACTGCCAATTAACTTCGGACTGGGATTTAGTTGATCCCTAAAAGGTATCCTACCGATTAAGGTACAGTCGCACTCCTTACGCCTCTTGAATCCCAATAGGACTCTGCACAATTGATTCCCTTAGATGACGTCACACCAACTAAGAGTTGCTTCAACTCAATTGAAGACTTTAAACCAAATCAGACTCCCACAGATTAAGCCTATATATAATTTCCTTTTACAATCAAATAGTTCGATCAAAGGTGATATAAATCGATGGCAATAGACAAAGTCTAGCTAACCTCAAAATCCGGACTCATGCAACCCGAAGTACATCCTAGATTATTATTCACCTCACAAGTATAAAACCAGTGGAATCAACAAATTTTAAGAAGAAGAGAACTTTGATGATTTCTATCTATCTTGATCGAGTGAGCAGCTCAACAATCGATCAAAATCAGGATACTCGAGTTATCAAGAAAAGATAACTGAACCTGGTTTCACAAATCCCCATGAAGTCTTTGTAGTCGTTAAACCCTAAATGGGTTAGGAAGAGGACAACTATAGTTACAACTAGGACACACCAATGTAGTGTCGGGATTCAAATATCCCAGTTTCTTGAAGTTCCCCTTTTATAGACATTCAAAGCATATGTTGCTTTAGGATTAAGATAAGATAGCTTTAGAACCAAGCAATAAATATCCACTATTAGATGAATCTTTGATTATGATTCACATAAACAAAATATACACTATGGTTAGGTGAAACCATAACCGAACCGTGTATAAAGACTATGTTCAAGATGGTTAGCCGAAACTAGCCGATTTGAACTTAAAATCTTAATACTCATTTTCATGAACACTTAAGACATTATCCTTGAGTCACAATCATGTGATCAAATAAGTCTAGTGTTTTTAGAGATTTAATCAAATGTTAATTATGAAAAAGCGAGGGTATAACAACCACACCCAATAATTCGTTCGACAATCTGTATGGACTAAACTCCAATTTAATTCCGAGAGCACCAACTTAAAAGTGAGACTCAATCAAGAATTATATCAAAAAATTTTTATCTGTTTCTCAATACAATCAGCAAATCCAAGTGTCAATCAACTTCTATCCAACAATCAAGGTTGGATTTATCAACTGATTGAACTACACACAACTTGTGATATTTCAATTATATAAACAAACATATAAACAAAGAAATAACACATACACCAGAAATTTTGTTAACGAGGAAACCGAAAATTCAGAAAAACCCTAGGACCTAGTCCATATTTGAACACCACAATGTATTAAGCCGCTACAGACTCTAGCCTACTACAAGTTAACTTCGACTGTAATGTAGTTGAGCCATAACCAAGTCTCACACCGATTAAGGTACATTCGCGTTCCTTACGCTTGTAGAACCACGCCGGATTCTGCGCACTTGATTCCCTTAGATGATCTCACCCACAACTAAGAGTTGCTACAACCAAAAGTCGAAGACTTATAAACAAAACTGTCTCCCACAGATATGTCTACTCTTTATTCGGTTTTTGTTCCGTCTTTTGATACAAAGATCAAGGTGAACAGAAACCAACTAATAATCCGGTCTTATACTCCCGAAGAGAATCCTAGAAATATTAGTAACCTCACAATAACCTAACTGATCAACAAAAGAATTTATTGTGGAATCACAAGAGTCTGAGACGAAGAACTATTGTGATTACTTTTTATATCTTACCTATCGGAAATAAATCTCGAGTAAATCTTAGAGAAGATAAAACTCAATACGATAGAACAAGTAAGATCAGAATATGCAACTACAGAAGGATCTGGCTTCACGAATCCCAAATGAAGTCTTCAAGTCGTTAACCTGATAATGGTTTTGGAAAACCTAGGTTAAAAGGAGAATCGACTATAGTTTGCAACTAGGACACATGAAAGTGTCGGGATTTGGTTTTCCAGTTTCTAGAGTTCTTCCTTATATAATTTTTCAAATCAAGGTTGCTTTCAATCAAAGTTAAGATAGCTTAGTAACAAAACATTCAATATTCACCGTTTGATGAACTCTTGATTTAAGATTCAAGCTAGGTCTGCTTTGAAATTAAGCAATCACTCTCCACCGTTAGATGGTCTTAGATTGTTATACATAAATGAAATATACATATATTTAGATATGGGTTACCGTACCTAAACGTGTATATTGAGTTGTCTCAATAACAGTTAACCGAAGTTAGCCATATGAACATTTTTGTCTTAGCCGTATTCATCTAACACTTCTAGATCAAAAATGAAGATCAATCAATCATGATAGATAATCAAATGAATCTAATTGTGTTTCAATAGAGTTATTCAATTGTTCACTATCTCATAGAAATATATATGAACAAATTCAATCGAAATCGGTTTGATTCGTAATCATACAAAGTACTTATACAAAAATCAATTCATGAACATTAAGCCACGATTTGCAAAGTAAATTTTCATTCCTTAAATCATAAATGTTTTTGTTCATGAGTATGAGAATCATACATAACCGATTTTAGAACTTCACAACTGTGTTCACTAACTAGGTACGCGAACAGTAGCTCTGGACCTCGGCCTAGTCAAGCCGTTTGCAAACCCGGTTCGCGCACAACTGTCTCGGACCCAACTCAGGTAAACCTGTTCGCATACTAGGTACGCAAACAAGAGTTCCGGACCTTCTCAGGTAAATCCGTTCGCATACTAGGCAAACAAGAGTTCGTTACCTGAATCATCACAATACAATTCGCATACTAGGTATGCATACCGTGATGTATCCAGACATGGGTAATTGTTCAAAACTCTCATTTCAATCATTGAAACATCTTGGAAGACAACAGTGGTAATCTCACACATACCATTAGCTTCAAGTAATTTTCAAGTGATCGAATGATCAATACGAAACTTCCCGAGCTAACATCAAATGACTGTTTCACATAAATCATATACGATGTTCAAGGTAATTTTCACATGATTATTTTTTGACTTAATATTTAGTTTCCAACAAATTGATTATTCCCATCTAAACTCGTCAAGAATACGATGAACATAGCTAAATCAAAAAGCTTCCAACACATATTTCGAGAAATAGATAAGCGAGATAAACTCGGCTCGAAACATCAAATGTGTATAATGGAAAATCAAAAAGCGGGGGTACAACAACCACACCCAATATTTCGCTTAGTAATCTGTATGGACAAACTCCAATATACTTTTAAGATAATCAACAAGACTCAATCTACAAAAAATATATCAAAGAGTTTTATCTCTCTTTCTCGATTCAATTCTTTCTCAAGCAAATAGAAATATGCGAGTCTAATTGAATACAAGAGAAATCACTTGAACGGTACCAAAGACCAATGTTCAAGGATCAATCAATTTCAATCAACAACCAAAGGTCGAATTTCCAATTGATTGATTCAATCCCACAACCTGTGATATTTCAATTATATAACAAAATATAATGCGAAATAGAAATAACACAGACACCAGAATTTTGTTAATGAGGAAACCGCAAATGCAGAAAAACCCTGGGACCTATTCCTGATTGAACACCACACTGTATTAAGCCGCTACAGACACTAGCCTACTACAAACTAACTTCGGTCTGGACTGTAGTTGAACCCCAATCAATCTCACACTGATTCAAGGTACAGTTGCGCTCCTTACGTCTCTGATCCCTGCAGGATGCTACGCACTTGATTCCCTTAGATGATTTCACCCACAACTAAGAGTTGCTACGACCCAAATTCGAAGACTTTAATAAACCAATTGATAATCCAGACTTATATTCCCGAAGAACAGCCTAGTATTATCAGTCACCTCACAATAATATTAATCGACGCGGCGAAAGAAGATATTGTGGAATCACAAACGATGAGACAAAGATGTTTGTGACTACTTTTCTATCTTTCCTATCAGAGATAAAGATCTTAATCCAATCGTTACAATTGTACTCAAAACGATAGAATCAGCAAGATCAGATCACACAACTACGAGAAAGTAGTATCGGTCTAGCTTCACAATCCCAATGAAGTCTTTAAGTCGTTAACCTGGTTTTTAAGAAGAAACCAAAGGTTAAAGGAGAATCGACTCTAGCTAATACAACTAGTATCACACAGGAGGTGTGGGGATTAGGTTTCCCAGTCGCTAGAGTTCTCCCTTATATAGTCTTTCAAATCAGGGTTTGCAATCAATGTTAGCTTGGTAATAAAGCATTCAATATTCACCGTTAGATGAAAACCTGATTAGATTCAAGCTAATATCTTTCAACCGTTAGATCTAAAACTTAGCTTGTTACACACAAATGAAATGTACTATTTTGGGTTTATGTAACCGTACCCAAACATGAACATTTGTTGGTTCAACAATAGTTAACCAAAGGTTAGCCATATGGGCACTTTCATATCAACCGTGTTCTTCTTCACTATAACTAGTTCAAATGACTCAAATGAACTAGTTAGAGAGTTGTTCAATTGCAAGGAAATCTTATGTAACTACACAAGATACAGTCGAAGCAAAAACGATTTGATTCACTCAAATCGGTTTATGAACAATATAGCCACGTTTTGCATTTAGCATTCCTTAGTTAATATAAATAAGTTCACAAACAATCGTCTTTAGATATAACCAGCTTAATTTCGCAGACGTAAGTTCCCGGAAGGAGTTCTCAAACTCCAGCAGATTTTCTCGGGTCGATAACTTCCGCCAGTTCGCGGACTGAGTTCACGGCTCTTGTTCCGGTTCTCTTGATCAACAAAGTTCACAAACTTCAGTTCAAGGAAAAAAAGACTTATACATATATGTGTTTCCACACAATGCTTATATCCATCATTAGTTATATAATCTAAAATCTCATTTCAACCACTGAAACATTCTTAGAGGACGTAATATAGTTGTTATTCACAAACCATTTTTCGTCAAAGCAATTTTCAAAGTGATTGAAACGTAACATGACTTTCGTCACCAAGTAAAGATGAACTTGGCCAAAGCAAAATCTTACCAACACATATTTCGGGAAATAGATAGGCGAGACAAACTCGACTCGAAATAGCAAATGTGTACAATCAAAGTCTATATAGCAAAACGACTTTTGACTCAAAATTGCAGATAGCGTATATAGACTTTCGAGTGATAGATAAGTTCAAGTCTCCAAATACCTTTTAGTCGATGAAGATCCACCAGTTCCTTGAGTAGTCCTTCGTCTTGTATGATGATTGTCATGGAGTTCTTGAGCTCAACTACACTTTCTATCCTAGTCCAAGACTTAGTTATAGTAGACTAGAAATCAAGACTTATAGTTTTGATCACTAATATTGACAAACATGCTTGAGATAGCAACGCATGCGAGTTCGACCGAGCAATTCTCTAACAATCTCCCCCTTTGTCAATTTTAGTGACAAAACTATCAATACATATGGAATACAAAAATAAATGAAATAACTTTTGTAGCTTCTATTCCACATGCCTAATCTTCAACATTACTCGAAATCTTCGTCACTTCCAAGTACTCCAATGATCCCAAAGGTTGTAAGTTCAGCATCATCGTTGTTGAAAATCCGTAGCTATAACAACGAGAAAACAAGAGTTCTCAATCATTGTTATACAATGTCATAGTATCATTATATAGTATCAAAGTTCAATTGCATCACAACTTCGACAACAATACTATGGTGATATGTATCACTCCCCCTTAGTCAATACTCCATCTCACATGGAAACCACTCCCCCTTACATAATGATCCGAAAACCATATGTATTTGTAGTGTGAACCACATATTAATTCTCCCCCTTTTTGTCAATAAAATTGGCCAAGGTACGAAAACGGGATCCTAATGAAATTTCTGAAAGAGACATTTCATGACCAAAAGAAAGCACATATCATCTTATTTAGATGCAATCATATAGCCGAAGCTAAAGGCATTCATCAAGGAGTTTATAAAGTGAAAAAGCGGGGGTCTAACAACAACACCCAATATTTCGATTAGCAATCTGTATGGACTAACTCCGAAACACTTTGCTAGAGAATCAACTAGACATTCACACTCAATCTAGATAGAAAGTATCTCAAGGAGTTATTATCTCAATCTCTCGATTTGATCTTTACACAAGCAAATAGAAATCTGCGAGTCTTTATCAAAGAGAGATAACTTGGACGGTACCAAAGACCAATGTCCAAGGATCAATCAACTACAATCAACAACCAAAGGTTGGATTAGAGAAGTTGATGATCACGAACGCACAACCTGTATTATTTCAATTATATAAAATATAATGCGGAAAAGAAATAACACAGACACCAGAAATTTTGTTAACGAGGAAACCGCAAATGCAGAAAAACCTCGGGACCTAGTCCAGATTGAATACACACTGTATTAAGCCGCTACAGACACTAGCCTACTGCAAACTAACTTCGGACTGGACTATAGTTGAACCCCAATCAGTCTCCTACCGATCCAAGGTACAGTTGTACTCCTACGCCTCTGATCCCAGCAGGATACTGCGCACTTGATTCCCTTATCTGATCTCACCCACAACCAAGAGTTGATGTAACCCAAAATCACAGACTTGATAATAAACAGATCTGTCTCACATACAAAAGTCTATAAGAGGATAAATTTGTCTCCCACAGATAAACCCTAGGTTTTGTTCCGTCTTTAGATATAAAATCAAGGTAACAGGAACCAAGTGATAATCCGGTCTTATATTCCCGAAGAACAACCTAGATTAAACAATCACCTCTCTACAATCCTTCTTGACTACACAAGTGGATTGTCGAGGAATCACAAACACTGAGACGAAGATGTTTGTGACTTCTTAATCTTGCCTATCAGAGAACTCTCACGATCTCAAGCCAATCAATCTATTGTACTCGTACGATAGAAGATGCAAGATCAGATCACACAACTACGATAAAGTAGTATCAGTCTGGATTCACAATCCCAATGAAGTCTTTAAGTCGTTAACCTGATTTTAGAGAAGAAAATCAAAGGCTAATGGAGATCGACTCTAGCGGGCGCACTAGTAGCACACATACGTGTGGGGATTAGTTTTGCACAATGCTAGATGTCTCCTTTATATAGCCTTCAAATCAGGGTTTTTCCTTAGTTATAAAGCAATCCATATTCACCATTAGATGAAAACATGATTTAGATTCAAGCTAATATTTCTCAACCGTTAGATCGAAAACTTAGCTTGTCACACACACTTGGGTAGACGTTTACTGGGTTCGTGAAAACCATGCCCAAACGTGTACGTGTATGTTGGTTCAACATAGTAACCTAAAAGGTTAACCATATGAGAATTTCATATTAAACTTGTTCTTCTTCACCATAACTAGTTCAATTGACTCAAATGAACTAGTTAAAGAGTCGTTCAATTGCTATGAGATCTTATGTAACTACACAAGACACAATTGAAATAAAGATGATTCGATTCGATTGAATCGGCTCATGAAAATTATAGCCATGGTTTGCATAAAACATTCCTTAGTAATTTAATGTTTATGTTCAGAGCACATCTTTAGATCATAACCTCTTAAGTTCACAAACAAGTTCGCGGAATTAAGTTAATCGGTTGAGTTTTCCAAACTGAGCAGAAATTCTCGGGATGAGAACTTTCGCCAGTTCGCGGACTTAGCACACAAACGAGTTTTGGAAAATCCCAGCAGAAATTCTCGGTCGAGAACTTCCGACAGTTCGCGGACTTGGCAAGCCAGTTCCACAATCCTCCCGATTTCTCTTGATCAACAAAGTTCGAAAACTTCGGTTCAAGGAATACATGGTTATGTAATCTAAACTCTCATTTCAATAATTGAGACATTCTCAGAGGACGCTCTGTAACCGTTATTCACAAACCGATTCACGTCAGAGCAATTCTCAAAGTGATTGAAACTTTTCATGACTTTCGTCACTAGGTGAAGATAAACTTGATCAAAGAGAAACGCTTTACCAACATGCGATTTCGAGATAAAAGATAAGCAATGAATGCTCAGCTCGAAATGTCAAATGTGTATGATTTAGTCTATATAGCATACGACTTTTGTCTCATAATAAGTAAGAGATAGAAGAGATAGACTTTTGAGTGATAGATAAGTTCAAGTTTCCACATACCTTTTTGTTGATGAAGTTCCACGGTTCCTTGTATAGATCTTCGTCGTTGTATGATGAATCGCCATGAAGTCCTTGAGCTCAACTACACTTTTCTATCCTAGTCCGAGACTTAGCTATGTAGGCTAGAAATCAAGACTTATAGTTTTGATCACTAACATTGACAAACACGCTTGAGATAGCAACGCATGCGAGGTTGACCGAGCTATGCTCTAACAATCTCCCCCTTTGTCAATTTTAGTGACAAAACTATTAATACATATGGAATACAAAAAAGATAAACTTTAGTGGCTCCTATTCCATAGTCTAATCTTCAACGTTCCTTGAAATCTTCTTCCTTCCAAGTACTCCAATGATCCCAAAGGTTGTAAGTTTAGCACCATCGTCGTTGAAGATCCGTAGCTATAACAATGAGAGGAATCGAGATTCTCGATCATTATTATACAGTATCATAGTATTATTATATAACATCAAAGTCCAATTGTATCACGACTTTAACAATAATACTACGGTGATATGTATCACTCACCCTTAGTCAATACTCCATCTCGATCATGGAAACCACTCCCCCTTACACAATGATCCGAAAACCATATGTATTTGTAGTGTGAACTACAATATTTCTCCCCCCTTTTGTCAATAAAATTGGCAAAGGTACAAGAATGGGATCATAATGAAATTTCCACAAGAGACATTTCATGACCAAAAGAAAAAATACATACCAACTTAATTTAGATGCAATCTAATATCCGAAGCTAACAAAATTCATCAAGGAGTTTTAAGATACAAGATAACCCCCATAAAATTCCACAGCCGCACTCCCCGCAAGATATTACCATTAAACACAAGTTCAAAAGAACTCTCCCCCATTTGATGTCATTCCCGAGAGAAAAACAAGAGCGACCTTAATTTCGAAAAAAAGAAGGATTTTATATTGGACACCAAAAACCATAGGAATGATTTTCTATATCCAAAGCTGATAGGATTCTAGAGAACCCTTATATATAATAAACCGCAATTGCATGGTGTCTAACTAGTAGACGGAGGCAAGTGCGGGTCGAACCCACAGGGAGCGGTGGAAACACTGATAACTAGTATCTCTAATAAACTAACCAGAAACGATTTTTGGGATTTTAGAATGAGAAAGAAAATATAAAAATCAACTAAACTAAAATGAACACGATAAGAGAGAGCGTCGGTAACCAGGGTCAATGGATTTCACTACTATTTCTAATTGAATACCGAAAAGAATTTGAATTCCAAATATGAGTCTATATCTTTGTTCAATTGCAACACCTATTATTGGTATAACTTTCTCTAATATAACTTGCATCTCCTAAGTATAACCCATCAAAGTATTTCAAGCATGGACTATCAAATTATAATGACAAGAAAATTTTTGAAAAGATAATTCGTAGGTTCATAATTGTTATTTGCCTCGTCTAAGCATAACCCATCAAATGATTTAACCTAAGCATGGATTATCAAATACTATAACAAATTTGATTGCAAAACTATCACATTTATGCATTTAGGCTATTGTATCGTACAAAGCCGGTGAGACAAAAACACATATTCTTTATAAAATCAATAAACCATGATTATTGGATTTCGAAATTCGATTCACAAATCCTAATACCAAATTAATTCCAATTATTTCATAATGGTCTAAGCTTAAAGTAGATTTCTCCATGAACCCTAGTTACGTAAAGTCTAGCAAAACATAATTGTGGGTTTCTCAAAAACCATCAAAAATAATAACAAGAGAAAGATAATTAAACCGTATCACTGTCGTCACACGGAAATCGATCATCTTCTTCTCCCCTTGTTTTGTCTGCTCCAAAATCCTTCACGGCCGCTTCACCTCCTTTCTCTTCTCTGATTTCGGCACCGTAGCCGCAACTCCCAAAACCGGCCTCCCTTACGTTATGTTCATTCTCTTCTTTATAGTAAGCTGCGAAGATTCTAAGAAGACCTAGAAGATTGCCAAGGCCCAGTCCACTCCGGTCCATATCCACACTATCACCAGACTCAAGTTTCTGTTCTTCTAATCCCGGCCACAACACCAACCCTGGTCACTGCACCAGCTTCTTCATCATCGAGTTACCATTTCACAAATAACTCCTAACCATCTCAGCCTCGACACCATTTCCTTCTTTCAGTTTCTTATTGTTTCGTCGTCAGGCACAAACTCAGGTCAAATACCACCTGAAGTTCTTATGACTCCAGCCAATAATTCTCAACAAATTGCTTTTAACTCCATGTACTTCAGTTCACATCCGAGTGCAATACAACTAGCACTTCCTTGTAGAAAATTTCATCTACGCTGACTGCAACAACTACTGATTCAATCCATCTCAATTCGACCAAACATCCTTTCATAGAAAATGTCAGCCGTCAAATGAAACTTGCCTTAATGCCTTGTTGTTGTTATTGAGAGCTTCCATTAAATGAGATGTTCATCAGCATCTCTGTGCATCTACAGCATCCACCAAACTCGAGTCAAGATCAAGTTTATTCAACTTGTTGCCGTAGCCATCATCACCGGAAATATACCAATGCTCACTAATTAGCCTGGACTCATCTCTACTTTCTAAATCCAACCTCAGAATCAACCCTGACCACCATTCATACACAGCAAACCCCAGACTCCATCTATCCGTCACTGCCATCACACAAATTTATATTCCCTGTACGTCTAAACACATTCCTCCATCATTGAACAGCTCCACTGCATCAGGTTTCAGCTCCATACACAACCATTCGAACCCACGACAAACAAATTCCGGGCACAACACCTCCAGTTTCTTCATACGGCCAATAATTCTCCCCTCTCGAGTTGCTGCTGTTGCTGCGACAATTCCATTAACAGCCTCAGCCAAAAGTCCGAACACTACCAGCATCCATTTAAGCCGACTGCAACCATCTTAACCTTGACTTCTTCGCTCCAACGAAAATTCGGTACAAGACCCCCATATGTCACAGCTACAATTGATTTATGCCACCAAACCACTTTCCATCTTTGTCAGTTTAAGTATCTTCATCATCGAGACCATTTAACATCACCAGTTCGAGAATTTATCATACAATTCTTTCCTGCCAATTCATCCCATCAAATCGATTCTTCCATCATTTGTGTTCGAGTCTCGATATCGCCACCTGAAACAGATGTGAATGCTGCTTGAAATGATGCTCAGATCCTCTTTACTTCTCATAACAGCATCACCTGCTTGAACACCAGCTGCTGCATAAGAACTGAAAGTTCTTTTCATTTTGGTAAAGATATATTATGCCTTTGATGCCTTATAGTTCCACAAACAAATGCGAAGGGGTAAGTGGTGCCACGTCCCACTACATCTTGGTGCCATGAACTGCAGCACTGGCAATTGTCTTCGCAACCGCCATTTATCTTCCACTTTAGCCGTTTTTGACAATAGTGATCGGAATTATTTGTACTTTATACAAAAGCACTAAAATAGTGTTATTATTAAAAATATTGAGTCCTAGCTCATATAAATATGGGTACAAAAGGTAGCACTTACGTGCTTATCAAAAGCTCAACCAAATTAACCACAAATAAACCCGTGATTAATTCAATTGGAATACGCAACTAAATCAAAACCACAAAAGTGATCAATTTAATTGAAAGTGCTCAACAGAAGTAAACTCACGGAACTACGACTAAGTCAATCACACGGAGATGACTAACTTAACCGTTCAAATACTCAACATAAGGAAAACCTTACAGAATATATGACTACATTAACCAAAGAACATGATAGTGTAGCCTTTCATATACTCAACACAAGAACTTGTGGAATATATGAAAACTCAACTAGATTAATTACAAGAGAACCTATAATTAATCTAATTGGAAAGCAAACAACCAAACTAATCAGCGAAGTAATCAATTTAACTATTTTGGGCTCAACATAAGAAGTTATGGAACTCCGACTAAGATTATCATAGAACATGACCATCTTAACCGTATATGTACTCAACATAAGAAAAAAAACTTATGGAGTACAAACTAAATAACCAAACTAGTTGACCAATTTAGTTCCTAATGCTCAACATATAACATCTCACGGAACAACTAACCAAATCAATATGAAATCGACTTAGTCGTATCGTGCTCAACATAAGACACACAATGGAGCCTTCACGGTAAAACATAATACAATGGATCAATGAAGATCAATACTGTGGATAACATACAAGGATTTATTCTATTTTCCATCATTATATGCATAACAACATAATAGACTTTATCCTTGTCATACAAAAGATTTAATCCTATTTTCCATCAATACATGACTGCATAGGCATAAATTTTGTATTTGTCAAAAGTCCATTCGTTCTTTCATCAATACGAATACCAATTCATGAACGACTTTACTTTTGACACCAATATGGGACTTTCAAGTTCACAGACGCAAACAATACATATCCCATAAAAATATTGCAATATCACAAACCATTAAAATACTGTAATAAACATCATCCTCCAAATATTTTCAGAATTTAATACCGATAAACCTAAAAAATAACATAAGAAGATGAAAACAAAAATAGCTATGTGTAGTCACAATCATCGCTATTCAAAGCACTAGTTATTCTTTCAACAAATCCAAAGAGAAGACTTACTAGGCATACATGAACTTTTCAAAAGTTTCTTCAGAGAACTCCTTCTCATTATTGAAGAGTTCATTAACAAAGGGATCATTCAACTCCTCTAAGTCTTTTGAAAACATTGTCAACTTACTGAGTTCTTTTTCTAGTTTTCGTACAGTGTTTGTAGATTGAGACATCATTCGTTCACAGTGAACAATATCTTCTAAGGATGCATAAATCCGAGATTTTAAGCTGTTTCTTTTGTTGATGAAATCTTTTACAAGGTTCCTGAAATTTTCATTACTTTGATACGACGACAAGAACCAGTTTAAGGAAGGATTTTTACCATTAATTGTAGCCTTCACTTTCTTCAACCCTGTGGAGGAAATTCCAGTACACTGTCGTACATTAGCTACCAGCATTGTATCCTGCTTGTGTTGCATCTAGTAACATGTGCCATGGAATATAAGCTTTTTGAAATACACCGTTCGTGAACCACAAAAACCCTGGACAAACAAAAGCTTTTGTATTTTTAGAGATATATATAGGTAAAAAAAAAATAACCAAAAATACACTCCTTGAGCCAAAAGACGCAAATCCCCATTTTCTCAAGACAAACATGGGGATGCGAACGTCTAGGGTTAGGTAGAAACAATGGGATCAAAAATCTCCCCTTGTTTATCCCCTAGTGGATTTTTAAGGTAAGACACTTGAGCAGAGATTCTTCTTCTTTTGTTCCCCGAAGCACTTGTCACGTAGGACCTGCAACAATTATAAGTAGATTGAATAGCTAAAAAGCATTCCATAGGAACAATCATTTCTTTATGCTCAACAACTTCAACATGTAAATGTCCTTGAGAAATGAGCCTGAGATTATCTCTGAAGGTGTTTAAACATTCTCCCTCATTCCTGGATACCCATTTAGAACCTTCATAATAGACATTAGACTTGCATGGTACAAGATTCCACACAACTTGTCTATGAAGTTGATCTAACTCATCAATCATCAATTTTTTCCAAGAGAAGTTGCGCAGAGTTATATCAATATTTCCTGGTTCTGAATGAGACGAATAGCAACCCATCGGAAGATCTCCTTATGTCTTGGTTGTAGAGTCTTTTCCATGTTTGGAGGCGATAGAGGATAGACACAATGAGGAATCGCCTATACCATCAGTACTTTTCCATATAGAATTTCCTGATAGTATTGTACGTCGCTTTTGAGTAATGCACGGTTGCACAACATTCTTGCAAGGATTACTTTCAGTCTTCAGACTCTTTAAAGATGACGTATAAGGTCGAAGAGGATGATCAGATGAGTATCCATAAAGGCCAGACCCTTGGCATTTGTCTGAGTGGTTCCTAGTCACATCAGTTTTCTCAACAAACGATCGTTGAACATTATCTGAAGAGTGACTATCTTTTAGAAAGAAACAACTGGATTCTCTTAGATTCAACGAGAGATTCTTACTAGATATCAAATCCTTAAGAGTTGCAATTTCTGCAACAAGACCAGAATAGATCCAGGTTTGTTCTTCCAATCTCTTCTGAAGATTAACCAGTATATCAGACCTTTTCCTACGGTTGTTTTTTAGACCTGGTGAGCGTCAAATGAGACTTTACGGTCCATATAGTCAGATCGCCACAAACACATACTTTTGAGGTCTTTAACGTGTATGCCTGCTCTGATACCAATTGAAAAAGCGGGGGTATAACAACAACACCCAATATTTCGATTAGCAGTCTGTATGGACTAACTCCGAATCACTTTGCTAGAGAATCAACTAGACAGTCAGACTCAATCTAGATAGAAAGTATCTCAAGGAGTTATTATCTCAATCTCTCGATTTAATATTTACTCAAGCAAATAGAAATATGCGAGCCTTTATCAAAGAGAGATAACTTGGACGGTACCAAAGACCAATGTCCAAGGATCAATCAACTACAATCAACAACCAAAGGTTGGATTAGAGAAGTTGATGATCACGAACGCACAACCTGTATTATTTTAATCATATAAAATATAATGCGGAAAAGAAATAACACAGACACCAAAAATTTTGTTAATGAGGAAACCGCAAATGCAGAAAAACCCCGGGACCTAGTCCAGAATGAATACACACTGTATTAAGCCGCTACAGACACTAGCCTACTGCAAACTAACTTAAGACTGGACTATAGTTGAACCCCAATCAGTCACCCACCGATACAAGGTACAGTTGTACTCCTACGGCTCTGATCCCAGCAGGATACTGCACACTTGATTCCCTTAGATGATCTCACCCACAACCAAGAGTTGTTGTAACCCAAAATCACAGACTTGATAATAAACAGATCTGTCTCACACAGAAAAGTCTATAAGAGGATAAATATGTATCCCACAGATAAACCCTAGGTTTTGTTCCGTCTTTAGATATAAAATCAAGGTAACAGGAACCAATTCATAATCCGGTCTTATATTCCCGAAGAACAACCTAGATTAATCAATCACCTCTCTACAATCCTTCTTGACTACACAAGCGGATTGTCGAGGAATGACAAACAGTGAGACGAAGATGTTTGTGACTTCTTTATCTTGCCTATCGGAGAAATCTCACGATCTCAAGCCAATCAATCGATTGTACTCGTACGATAGAAGATGCAAGATCAGATCACACAACTACGATAAAGTAGTATCGGTCTGGCTTCACAATCCCAATGAAGTATTTAAGTCGTTAACCTGATTTTAGAGAAGAAAATCAAAGGTTAATGGAGATCGACTCTAGCGGGCGCACTAGTAGCACACAGACGTGTGGGGATTAGTTTTGCACAATGCTAGATGTCTCCTTTATATAGTCTTCAAATCAGGGTTTTGCCTTAGTTACAAAGCAATCCATATTCACCGTTAGATGAAAACCTGATTTAGATTCAAGCTAATATTTCTCAACCATTAGATCGAAAACTTAGCTTGTCACACACACTTGGGTAGACGTTTACTGGGTTCGTGAAAACCATGCCCAAACGTGTACGTGTATGTTGGTTCAACATCGTAAACCAAAAGGTTAACCATATGAGCATTTCATATTAACCTTGTTCTTCTTCACCATAACTAGTTCAATTGACTCAAATGAACTAGTTAAAGAGTCGTTCAATTGCTATGAGATCTTATATAACTACACAAGACACAATTGAAACAAAGATGATTCGATTCGATTGAATCGGCTCATGAACATTATAGCAACGGTTTGCATAAAGCATTCCTTAGTAATTTAATGTTTCATGTCCAGAGCACATCTTTAGATCATAACCTCTTAAGTTCACAAACAAGTTCGCGGACTTAAGTTAATCGGTTGAGTTTTCCAAACTCAGCAGAATCCTTCGGGACGAGAACTTCCGCCAGTTCGCGGACTTAGCACATAAACGAGTTTTGGAAAATCCCAATAGAAATTCTCGGTCGAGAACTTCCGACAGTTCGCGGACTTGGCAAGCCAATTCCACAATCCTACCGATTTCTCTTGATCAACAAAGTTCGAAAACTTCGGTTCAGGGAATACATGGATGTAATCTAAACTCTCATTTCAATCATTGAGACATTCTCAGAGGACGCTATGTAGCCGTTATTCACAGACCGATTCACGTCAGAGCAATTCTCAAAGTGATTAAAACTTTTCATGACTTTCGTCACTAGGTGAAGATAAACTTGATCAAAGCGAAACGCTTTACCAACACACGATTTCAAGATAAAAGATAAGCAATGAATGCTCAGCTCGAAATGTCAAATATGTATGATCTAGTCTATATAGCATACGACTTTTGTCTCATAAGAAGTAGGAGATAGAAGAGATATACTTTTGAGTGATAGATAAGTTCAAGTCTCCACATACCTTTTTGTTGAGGAAGTTCCACGGTTCCTTGTATAGATCTTCGTCGTTGTATGATGAATCCCCATGAAGTCCTTGAACTCATCTACACTTTTTTATCCTACTCCGAGACTTAGCTATGTAGGCTATAAATCAAGACTTATAGTTTTGATCACTAACATTGACAAACATGCTTGAGATAGCAACGCATGCGAGGTTGACCGAGCTATGCTCTAACAATCTCCCCCTTTGTCAATTTTAGTGACAAAACTATTAATACATATGGAATACAAAAAAGATAAACTTTAGTGGATCCTATTCCATAGTCTAATCTTCAACGTTCCTTGAAATCTTCGTCCTTCCAAGTACTCCAATGATCCCAAAGGTTGTAAGTTTAGCACCATCGTTGTTGAAGATCCGTAGCTATAACAATGAGAGAAATCGAGATTCTCGATCATTATTATACAGTGTCATAGTATTATTATATAACATCAAAGTCCAATTGTATCACGACTTTAACAATAATACTACGGTGATATTTATCACTCCCCCTTAGTACTTCATCTCAATCATGGAAACCACTCCCCCTTACACAATAATCCGAAAACCATATGTATTTGTAGTGTGAACTACAATATTTCTCCCCCTTTTTGTCAATAAAATTGGCAAAGGTACAAGAATGGGATCATAATGAAATTTCCACAAGAGACATTTCATGACCAAAATAAAAAATACATACCAACTTAATTTAGATGCAATATAATATCCGAAGCTAACAGCGTTCATCAAGGAGTTTTAAGATACAAGATAACCCCTATAAAATTCCACAGCCGCACTCCCCGCAAGATATTACCATTAAGCACAAGTTCAAAAGAACTCTCCCTCATTTGATATCGTTCCCGAGAGAACAACAAGAGCGACCTTAATTTTGAAAAAAAAATAAGGATTTTATATTGGACACCAAAAACCATAGGAATGATTTTCGATATCCAAAGCTCAACCAAATTAACCACAAGTAAACCCATGATTAATTCAATTGGAATACACAACTAAATCAAAACCACAAAAGTGATCAATTTAATTGAAAGTGCTCAACATAAGTAAACTCACGGATCTACGACTAAGTCAATCACACGGAGATGACTAACTTAACCGTTCAAATACTCAACATAAGAAAAACCTTACGAAATATATGACTACATTAATCAAAGAACATGATAGTGTAGCCTTTCATATACTCAACACAAGAACTTGTGGAATATATGAAAACTCAACTAGATTAATTACAAGAGAACCTATAATTAATCTAATTGGAAAGCAAACAACCAAACTAATCACCGAAGTAATCAATTTAATTATTTGGGCTCAACATAAGAAATTATGGAACCCCGACTAAGATTATCATAGAACATGACCATCTTAACCCTATATGTACTCAACATAAGAAAGAAAACTTATGGAGTACAAACTAAATAACCAAACTAGTTGATCAATTTAGTTCCTAATGCTCAACATATAGCATCTCACGGAACAACCAACCAAATCAATATGAAATCGACTTAGTCGTATCGTGCTCAACATAAGACACACAATGGAGCCTTCACGGTAAAACATAATACAATGGATCAATGAAGATCAATACCGTGGATAACATACAAGATCTATTCTATTTTCCATCATTATATGCATAACAACATAATAGACTTTATCCTTGTCATACAAAATATTTAATCCTATTTTCCATCAAATACATGACTGCATAGGCATAATTTTTGTATTTGTTAAAAATCCATTCGTTCTTTCATCAATACGAATACCAATTCCCGAAAGAACAACAAGAGCGACCTTAATTTCAAAAGAAAGGAAGGATTTCTTTGGACATAACAAATCACATACAAGTATGAATTTGAATCCAAAATGCTCAACTAAATTAACCATAAGAGAACCCATGATTAATCTAATCGGAAATGCTCAACATAAGTGAACTTATGGAGACTCAAAATTACACAATTAGATTAATCACACGAGAACTCATAATTAATCTAATCGGAATACACAACCAAATGAACCACAAAACGTAATCAATTTAATTGGTCATGCTCGACATAAGAGAACTTACAGAGCAACAAATAAATAACCAAACGAGAATGATTAACTTAGTTGAACATGCTCGACATAAAGTACCTCACGGAGCAACAACTAAGCTAAAATAACTCAGTCGATTGTGCTCAACATAAGATACATTATGGAACAACACAGTATGTACACAAAAATTGTGAATCGGAGATCGACCTTATACCATGGAATAAGCAAGGATTCATTCTATTTTCCATCACCATTTGCACAATGACATACAATAGACATAATCCTTGAAAACAAAAGATTTTAACCCATCTTCTATCAATAATTGACATAATAGGCTTAACTTTTGTATTTGTCAAAAGTCCATTCCTTCTTCTATCAACACATGCATATCAACATATAAAGGACTTAACTTTTGACAAGGTATGAGACAATCACAGTTCACGGACGCAAACACACATATCCCATAACAAATTCCAATATAAAAAACCATAAAGATTAATACTGCAAAGTTCATCTTCCAAACAATTTTAGAATTTAAACCAATAAATCTAAAAACATGAAGATGAAAACGTTGGACATAGCTATGTGTAATAACAATAATGGCTGTTCGAAACTCTAGTTATTCTTCTAAACAAAACAAGAAAATAGAAGATTTACTAGACAAATAAAAAAATCACAAGCTAAGAACCAAAGAGCAGACTCCAGTGATATTCCCGTACTCGAACTAAGATCAATTAGACGGTTCAGGAACATCACGAATCTTGGGGTCTTTGATCTTGCGATTGACAGCATCCATTGCATCTTCAGAGAAGAGATTCTCTTTGAGAAGATCATTGATGTGAGATTTTATGAGACCAAGGTTAGAGGTAACCCTTTTCAACTCAGTCTTTAACACATCAAGACTTTTCAGAGTATCAACGAGCTGCAGCTTTGATTCCTTAAAATATTTAAGAAAATCATGAACCACTTCAGCAGAAATCATATCCTCTTTCTCAACATCCTCATGAGTATAGGCATAGTAACATGAGGCACTAGGATGATCTTCATCTACAAGGGTTCTTTTCTTCCTCCCTTCGGACTCAAAACCAATACCTTTATCAAGAAAGCCTTTAGCAAAACCACAAGCTTGTGAAGAGGACGACATTCTTGATAAACCAAAATAACTCAAAGTATGCAAACGTGTCTCAGAGGTTTGGTATTTTAATCCGCTACATACACTAGCCTAATACAAACTAACTTCGGTCTGGACTGTAGTTGAACCCCAATCAATCTCACACTGATTCAAGGTACAGTTGCTCTCCTTACGTCTCTGATCCCAGCAGGATGATATGCACTTGATTACCTTAGCTGATCTCACCCAAAACTAAGATTTGCTACGACCCAAAGTCGAAGACTTTAATAAACAAATCTGTATCACACAGAAAAGTCTACAAAATAGATAAATCTGTCTCCCGCAGATAAACCTACAAGTTTTGTTCCGTCTTTTGATAAATCAAGGTGAACATGAACCAATTGATAACCCGGACTTATATTCCCGAAGAACAGCCTAGTATTATCAATCACCTCACAATAATCTTAATTGACGCGACGAAAGAAGATATTGTGGAATCAAAAACGATGACACGAAGATGTTTGTGAATACTTTTCTATCTTTCCTATCGGAGATAAAGATATCAAGCCAATCGTTACGATTGTACTCAAAAAGATAGAATCACCAAGATCAGATCACGCAACTACGAGAAAGTAGTATCGGTCTGGCTTCACAATCCCAATGAAGTCTTTAAGTCGTTAACCTGGTTTTTAAGAAGAAACCAAAGGTTAAAGGAGAATCGACTCTATCTAATACAACTAGTATCACACAAGAGGTGTGGGGATTAGGTTTCCCAGTTGCTAGAGTTCTCCCTTATATAGTATTTCAAATCAGGGTTTGCAATCAATGTTAGCTTGGTAATAAAGCATTCAATATTCACCGTTAGATGAAAACCTGATTAGATTCAAGCTAATATCTTTCAACCGTTAGATCGAAAACTTAGCTTGTTACACACAAATGAAATGTACTGTTTTGGGTTTAACCGTACCCAAACATGAACATTTGTTGGTTCAACAATAGTTAACCAAAGGTTAGCCATATGAGCACTTTCATATCAACCATGTTCTTCTTCACCATAACTAGTTCAAATGACTCAAATGAACTAGTTAGAGAGTTGTTCAATTGCAAGGAAATATTATGTAACTACACAAGACACAATCGAAGCAAAAACGATTTGATTCACTCGAATCGGTTCATGAACTATATAGCCACGGTTTGCATTTAGTATTCCTTAGTTAATAAAAATAAGTTCACAAACAATCGTCTTTAGATATAACCATCTTAAGTTCGCATACTTAGTTCACGGACTTAAGTTCCCGGAAGGAGTTCTCAAAGTCCAGCTGATTTTCTCGGGTCGAGAACTTCCGCCAGTTCGCGGACTGGGTTCGTGGACTGAGTTCACGGCTCTTGTTCCGGTTCTCTTGATCAACAAAGTTCGCAAACTTCGGTTTAAGGAAAAAAGGACTTATACATATATGTGTTGCCACACAATGCTTATATCCATCATTTGTTATATAATCTAAACTCTCATTTCAACCCTTTGAAACATTCTTAGAGGACGTTATATAGTTGTTATTCACAAACCATTTTTCGTCAAAGCAATTTTCAAAGTGATTGAAACGTAACATGACTTTCGTCACTAGGTAAAGATGAACTTGTCCAAAGCAAAAGATTACCAACAAATATTTCTAGAGATAGATAGGCGAAATAAACTCGGCTCGAAATAACAAATGTGTATAACCAAAGTCTATATAGCAAAACGACTTAAGTCTCAAAATAGGAGATATAGTAGATATACTTTTGAGTGATAGATAATTTCAAGTCTCCACATACCTTTTATTCGATGAAGATCCACCAGTTCCTTGAGTAGTCCTTTGTCTTGTATGATGATTGCCATGGAGTTCTTGAGCTCAACTACACTTGTTATCCTAATCCAAGACTTAGCTATAGTAGACTAGAAATCAAGACTTATAGTTTTGATCACTAACATTGACAAACATGCTTGGAAGGTCCTTAAGGACATGCTTGTTTTTGTCAGTCATTATGACATCTTTCAAAGAAATAAAGGATAACATGCACTCCATGTTGTTCTCCTCCAACCATTTTCCGTTCCTACTAAAGCCTGGCATCACATTACTATGGATTTCATTGATACCTTGCCCATATCCAATAAAAAGGATGTCATTCTTGTTGTGGTTGATATACTTACCAAGTACAACCACTTCATTGGGCTTACTTACCCATTTACAGCTTCTAATGTGGCTCAAGAATTCCCCATTAATGTATTCAAGTTGCATAGTCTTCCTTCCTCAATTATTTCAGACAGAAACAAGATTTTTACAAGCAACTTTTGGCAAGAACTCTTCAAAGCATTGGGAACTAACTTATAGATGAGTTCGGCTTATCATCCTCAATCTGATGGTCAAACTGATAAAGTGAATGCTTGTTTAAAAAACTATCTCAGGTACATGACTGGTCATCAACCCAAATATTGGTTCAAATGCCTTTCTCTAGCAGAATTTTGGCACAACACCAATCATCACACAAGCTTAAACATGACCCATTTCAAATACTTATAAGGGTATTGCTCCCCCCTCCCCCACCACCACCACCACCACCACCATCTTGATTTTCCTAGTGAAGTTCTAACTTCAATGGCTGCTGTCGAGGATTACATCTAACAAAGAGATCACATGCTAGTATTATTAAGGAAATCCCTATAAAAAGCACAGGAACGCATGAAGGTGTTTGCTGATACGGAGTGAAAAAGGAGGGGTCTAACAACAACACCCAATATTTCGCTTAAAAATCTGTATGGACTAACTCCAATATACTTTCAAGAGAATCAACTAGACAGTCAGACTCAATCTTAAGAAAAGTATACCCAAGAGTTATATCTCAATTTATCAATTCAATTTGCAATCAAACAAATAGGAATTTGCGAGCCCGATTGAATATAAGAAATAACTTAGACGGTATCAAAAACCAATATCTAAGTGTCAGTCAAATTAATCAATAACCAAAGGTTGGATTCACAATTGATTGAACTTACGCACAACCTGTGATATTTCAATTATGTAGAAAATATAATGCAGAAAAGAAATAACACAGACACCAGAAATTTTGTTAATGAGGAAACCGCAAATGCAGAAAAACCCCGGGACCTAGTTCAGATTTGAACACCACACTGTATTAAGCCGCTACAGACACTAGCCTACTGCAAGTTAACTTCAGACTGGAATGTAATTGAGCCCTAACCAAATCTCACACTGATCAAGGTACAGTCGTGTTCTTTACGCCTCTAGAACAACGCCGGATTCTGCGCACTTGATTCCCTTAGCTGATCTCACCCACAACTAAGAGTTGCTACGACCCAAAGTCGAAGACTTGATAAACCAATTCGTCTCACACAAAAAAGTCTATTGAATAGATAAATCTGTCTCTCACAGAAATACCTAGAAGTTTTGTTCATTCTTTTGATAAATCAAGGTGAACATGAACCAATTGATATACCAGACTTATATTCCCGAAGAACAGCCTAGAAATATCAGTCACCTCATAAAAATATTAATCGTATGGTAGCGAAACAAGATATTTTGGAATCACAAACGATGAGACGAAGTGTTTGTGACTACTGTTTAGCTTGCCTATCGGAGATTAAATCTCGAGCAAATTTTAGAGAAGATAGTACTCAATACGATAGAAAACAACAAGATCGGAACACGCAACTACAGAGAAAATAGTTGGGTCTGGCTTCACAATCCTAATGAAGTCTTCAAGTCGTTAACCTACATGGTTTCCTGAAAAACCTAAGGTTAAAGGAGAATCGACTCTAGTCACAACTAGTATCATACAGGAGGTGTGGGGATTAAGTTTACCAGTTGCTAAAGTTCTCCCTTATATAGTCTTCAAATCAGGGTTTGCAATCAATGTTACCTTAGTAACAAAGCATTCAATATTCATTGTTAGATGAAAACCTGATTAGAATCAAGCTAATATCTTTCAAACGTTAGATCGAACTTAGCTTGTTACACACAAATGAAAAGTGACTTCATTTAGATATGAGTAATCGTACCTAAACATGTACACCTTGTTGGCTCAACAATAGTTAACCGAAGTTAGCCATATGAACACTTTCATATCAACCATATTCATCTTAACCATAACTAGTTCAGATGACTCAAATGAAACTAGTTCTAGAGTTGTTCAATTGTTTATATTCTCATAGAAGTATACAAGACACAATTGAAGCAAAATCGATTTTGATTCACTCGAATCGATTCATGAACATTATAGCCACGGTTTGCAAAAGATTGCATTCCTTATTATATAAATGTATTAGTTCATGAACAAAACGATTTTAGAACATAACCTACTCAAGTATGCAAACGGGTACGCATACTTAAGTGGCCGGACCAAGTTTGGGTTCGCCAGTATGCGAACGGGTACACATACCACCAAAACTCGGTTGAATTTCCCGAACTTGAAACTCACGCTAGTACGCGTACCGATATGCATACTATAACCAACCAGTACGCATACGGGTATGCATACCATGGTTCCCGGACTTGGAATATCTTGCACAAATTAGCATACAAGTACGCATGCCGTGCTATATCTAATCATGGTTATTTGTTCTAAACTCCCATTTCAATCATTGAAACATTCTCGGAAGACGACAATAGCTGTCTCACACAAATTATTAGCTTCAAAGCAATTTTAAAGTGATCGAATGACCAATACGAAACATTCCGAGTCTACATCAAATGATTGTCTCATACAAATCATGTAAGATGTTACAAGTCGATTTTCACATGATCATCTTTTGACTTTCGTCAAGAATATAAGATGAACTTGGTTAAAGCGAAAGCTTACCAACACATATTTAGAGAAATATGTAAGCGAGTTAAATTCAGCTCGAAATATCAAATGTGTATAATCGAAGTCTGTATAACTATACGACTTTTGTCTCAAATATGAGATAGAGTATATTGAATTTTGAGTGATAGATGAGTTCAAGTCTTCACATACCTTTTGTTGATGAAGTTCCACAAGCTCCCCTTAGTAGGTCTTCGTCTTCAATCGATGAAGGTCGTGAAGTCTAATGCTCAACTACACTTTCTATCCTAATCCGAGACTTAGCTATAAGTAGACTAGAAATCAAGACTTATATTTTTGGAAACTAAACTTGACAACAAGCTTGAGATAGCAACACTTGCGAGTTCGACCAAGAAGTGCTCTAACAATCTCCCCTTTTGTCAATTTTAGTGACAAAACTATCAATACATATGGATTACAAAATAAATAAACTTTGTAGCTTCTCATACAAATGCTTTATTTCCATGGTTCTTCAACATTACTCGAAATCTTCGTCACTTCCAAGTACTCCAGTGATTCTAAACGTGTTCAACTCAGCATCATAGTTGTTGAAGATCCTTAGCTATAACAATGAAAAAACAGTAGCTCTCAATCATTGTTATACAGTGTCATAGTATCATTACACAACATCAAAATCCAATTGTACCACAACTTTGGCAACAATAATATGGTGATATGTATCACCCCCCC